>NC_046606.1:8882577-9096476 GCF_011750605.1 Drosophila busckii
AATAATAAGTCAGGTGAGTAGTGAATGCACTGCGAAAATCATTTGCTATGAAATATATTGCTTACATAAAAATAATTTGAATGTGAGCTGCATGTTTCCATTTTTACGTAATGCCATTTGCATGAGCTTGTTGACAAACATAAATTTGTATCAAATATGCTAAGCCCAACTGCAGTGCACTCTAAACACCGCTTGGGCAGCTTTGCCGTTGGCCGCCTGTTGGCTGTTGGCAGTTGCCACAACGGGCAGCCGTCTGCAGTTGTTGTGCAATTTATGAGATGTTATGATCATTGGGGAATTAAATCGCCAATAAATGACCATGTGCTCGTAACCATTTGCAAAAAAAAAGCTGCTGAGCTTGCAAGTAAAAGGTCAAGGAGAAAGTGAATCAATGCTAATAACATTTGCAATTTATGTGCATGCAATGCGTATGCGTAATATGTATTGACAATTTGCATAGCGGCTTTCTCTCATTTATTATAGTTGAAAACTGAGCGGCTTAAATACAAATAAACAAACATTTATGTTTAAGTCTTATTTATTCACATACACAATTTAGAACAAATATTCTGCGGCCAAGCAAATAAATATTTATATTGCCTACTTTTGAGCGCAACGACAGTTATTAACTTTTCATTTATTTTGGCAGCCGCTTTATTTAAATTTTGTTATAGGCATGCAGCAGCTATTATCGATAGTTGTTAGGGCTACCATAAACAAAATCGAGCTTACCGATCACTCGTGATGGCTCGTGAAAGTTTGATTGGAAAAGTGTGTACACTATTTTATTTTTATTTTTCGTATTTTTTTGTTCTGTTGTCAATCAGCTAAGGGTAAATACATTGGAGCACCTTGCAACGAGCTGAAATGCGATGCCAAATTATTGCATGTTGCCTGTGACAAGGACACACAGATCTGCGCCTGTGAACGCAACTATCCCGTGCAGCTGGGACCCGTAAAGGGTTGCGCCAAACGTAAGTCTCACTCCCACTCCCACTAAAGCTTACTAATTTATGCATTTGCACAGCTAAAAAGCTTGGCGATCAATGTTTCTATGACGAAACGTGCATCTACAACGACGAGAACTCCCTTTGTGTTCAGGTCAGACACAATGCAATGTGTCAATGTGCCAGTGGCTATCACTCGGTTAGCTATACGAAGCCGACAAGACGCGTCTTTTGTACGCCCGGTGAGTTTGCTTCGAATACTAATAATGTTGCTTGTTATTATTTTTTAAACTTTCTCGCAGATCTAAGTGAGCTCAGCTCAGATTTGCCAACACTGTTGGGCGTGTCCACGGGCATAGCGGTGCTGGCGGGTCTTATCTGCATGGTGCTGCACTTATTCAGCAAGACCAAGTATCCCAGGCATCGCAACTTTGGGGATGCCAACATACCGCCGCCCATATTGTATTCTAGCGATACGGGTCTGTTAGGCCGAAGCGCAGCTTTGTCCAGATTCTAAGTTAACTTCTTGTGTTTGCTTGGCAGGCATACCGCTGACGGTGCACTCGGCACGTCCCTCTTCACGCTCTAGCATACGTTCGACGGGCTCGATTGGCTCCTACGGTAATCGGCGCGCATCTTCGGGTGGCCTGCCGGGCGCAAGTGGCGCTGGCCATAGCGGCGGCGGCGGCAGCGGCACGGCGGCTGGCTCCAAGGGCATACTGGTGTCCACGTCACGTACAGGTGCGGCTAGATCGGCCGCCATATTGCTCATATCGTGTCACATAACGGCGGTGTCTAAACAAAATTCACGCGCCTCATCGCGTCACACATCCGGCGCCGGCTGCAGCCAGCATTCGCGCGATGATCTGGACGAGCAGAACGGTTCCGGTTCGGCTGGTGGCGCTGGCACGGTTGATAGCAGCGCCGGTGGCTGTCGTAGCTGCGAGAGCACGCTCTCAATGAATCGCCAGCTACAGCGCCAATTGAACCATCAACGACATTTACTCAGTTTTGAATTGTCGCCGGCGAAGACAAAGAATCAAGATAGATTTAGGACCCTGTTGGGCATGAATGGCATTGAGGATGAGCCAGATAAATATGATATTGATGATGCATGCAATAGCATCGATCATACGCTAGGTGACAGTGTTGGTGTTGGTGGTAATCTTGGTGGTTTAGTCTATGGCGGTGCTGCCGATTATCAGTTGCATCATTTGCAAATTGGCGCACTGCCCACGCCGGCGAGCGAAACTCCCAGATTTGCGGTAAATCGAACATCAATTAGTCCCATCAGTGCATCAATCATGCATCATCATTCATACATTCCAATGCATTTGTGGTCGCCTTGCTCCTACTCGTTACTGTCTACACACAGATACAAACACACACTCATGTTCATGTTTTGAAACTATTAGATACATGTACTGTTGAATTCCTTTTTGATGTTGATTGCAGCAAACGATTCTAAGATGGTTTGCTTACTACTACATGTACATGAGTTCATAACACACACATTTGATGTAACATGATGTACATACATACATACATACAGCTTGATTACAGTTTGAAAATTGATGTTAAACTATTTATTTTATAATTTCAGTTAGATCATTTCATGCTCATAAACTGAATTAGTGTTCAATCGTTACAACTTTTCCACAACAACAAATTCTAAAATTCTATTCTATGTTTAACCTGACGTTCTTATGTTTCAACTGATCGATGTTAAATGTGCTTACCAATTTCAATGTTGCTTTTTTGTTTGTTTTACTTTGAATTTTATACACAAACACACACACACACAGTTTAGCAAAGTCAATTAGTAAACAGTAATTAGAAGTTCGCGTAAATACAATTTAGCTAGCTATGCCTTTAAAGATATTAAAAAGAAAAGAGTCAATTATTTCAGAAACAAAAATGTTTGACAAGATGATATTGAAGCAATATGGCGGTGACTATGTTCCTGATTAATAATCTAGACAATTTCTAACACAAATATTAAGCATTTACATTTATTTATTACTGCAAATTGAATACTTAACACACACACACACACACAACTAAAACACCAAACAAAACATGAAAAGGAAATTTCCGAAATTTGCAAAACTGCATGCAAATCTAAATGGGATTCTAATTTGCACACACACACTCAATTTGATATATATATATATATATTTTAAGCTATTTATTTTAAACTATCTACCAATGCAGTTCTCTCTCTAGCTGCTGTCTACAATTTTGCCCTTGGCATGTGAATAAATTCTATCAAGATTATTATTCTAAAATCTATGCTGCTATATATACAACTATTTCTATTTGTACTTTCAATCATTTAAAGCATTTTATCAAGTCTGTTCACAATCAACTTTTTAGCGTCTGCGCTTGCTCTTGCAAAAATAACAAAATATATATATGTTAAGCTGCTTTTAAAAACAACTTCTTCAATAATTTAAAATCAATTTGTTTTGCGCTTATATTGGCATGGCTTGCCTGCATATTTAGACGCTGTCTTTCTCTCTATCTCTTTCTCTCTCTCTCTCTCTCTGACTGTCTCTGTCTATAACTCACACTGTCCTCGCAACTGCTGTCGCTTATTTTTAGCTTTAAGAACTGCTTAGCATTAGTTATTAATTGCTTGAATTGCATTTGCAGGTTCTCGAAGACCAAGTCTAGCGTCCGTGCATAGCACAAGCTCCTCGGTGCGCAGCTACAGCATGATGCGCTTCGAGAAGGAGGTGCTGCAAAAGGAGATCAGGCAGGAGATGAAGTTGCGCTTGGCGCGACTGCAGCAGCAGCAGCATCTCACACAGAACAAGCCGCAAATTGTGATTGGCGAGGCGTTGCTACAACACGGCGCCATCGGTCGCGTTACCATGGCCACGCCCAGTCCACTGACGCCCAACTCGCTAGATGAGCTGCTGCCGTCGCTCGACGAAAACCAGGAAGTAAACAAGTTGCCAATTCTCTGCTAAGCCAAATCCTTACCTTACTTTTTGCTTCTTCTTTAGTATCCACCACGATTGGAGAACACATACAAGCAGCTGATACAGCCTAAAATGAATACACAAGCCGCCTCAGCAGCCGCCAGCGCTTTAGATCAGGCCAATGCCAATGCCCATGCCAACTCTAGTACTAACGCTAATGCTAATGCTAATGGCTACAACGGTCCTTGCAGCTCATCGACTGAGGCACTTTAGAAACCAACTGTAACTAATGTAGCTTAATTATACGCTTAGAGCATAAGTCATAGTCTTAGACATAGCGTTCAGTTCTGTTAATTGGCTAGTTAATTGTTAAATGTATTAAGCGTCAAACGTGTTTTAGTTCGTAGCTAATTAGATTATGTGTAACATAGTAAGCAACGCTACTGATGCGCAACTGTATATTGTTTATATTCATTTTGAGTGGATTTGGTTTTCAATTTCATTTCAACATTATATAGACTTAGATAAAGTAAAGCTAATCGATATCAAATTGAATGCATAGTTCTTAATGTTAATTGTTAATGTGGAGACTAAGTTTGCATAAACCTAATATTAGTACTGATTAAATATACGCAAGATGAATTTATAAAATCGGTTTATATACTGTTTATACACTTGAAAGCGAATAATAATAATATTATGTAGTGTAATAAGCAAAAAGTAGCCATTGCTGTGTGTACATTAAATTAATTAACAAAAGGTTTTTGCAAATTGTGTTAGCAACAAAACAAAACAAACACACACACACATTCCAACTAAAGTCCACAATGAGAATAATAAACTCACAGTGAATTGATTCATACGCGATTAACTTTAGCCGTTGAAACTAACAATTAGTTGATGTTGTTGTCACTTTTAGTTTTTATGCATTTCTCAAACCAGCGGCGTTTCAAATGAATACAATAAACAATGTATACTACTAGTCCCAAAAGTAATACTAGAGTTTTCACCCCAAGCATATAATATTTACATATGTATACCTAAAATATCTGCTATTATGGTTGTTTAAAGTAGAACACTTTTATATACTCCTATGCGTTAGGTTCGAAATGTTTACCAACTTCAAGTATTATTAGACTAAACTACATACCTATGTGTGAAAAACAAAAGGATAAATACTTTTTGTTGAAAGTGTACTGAATTTATTTACTTGTGTATTAATTAATACGAACCCCTATGGCTCTCTAGATTGTTGTTCAAACATATCTGTATACTGAAACAATAAGCTTTTATTATGGTTTTAACTAATACCGCTAATGTTTAATTTCATATACTAGTTACCTATCATTTTAGACAAATTCAATTCACAATATTCTGTACATAACACTAAGTTGTTCAACGAGTCAAATTGATTACTAAACAATGCATTCATATACATAAGTGCATATGCATTGACATCAAGCGAGACGCTTTAGCAAACATCGCAATATTTTGTGAAATAGTGTCTAAGTTAAAAAATAAAGTCAAACATAAAAAAAAAAAACCACACTTAGTTTTCATTAGCAAATATATAATTAGTTCTAAGCTAGGCCAGACTCAGGGCTCCCATTTTGTTGTCGCCTAAGCAAAGAAAGCAAATATAATTCCCAAAAAATCTCTTAAAGCTCAAGGTGTACTTAAACCTCCAATCCAATTTTAAAGTTTGATTACTTTTGAGTCATTAATTAAAATTTATGGACAGCTGCACTTCGTTAAAGAATTTACAAATTCATTAGAAGAGATAATTAAAGTTAAACAGTATTGCCTTTCAAATAAAACCGTTGTCTTTATTCATAAAAATTTTGTTAACTCTTTTAAATTTGGTTAGTTGAACTAAAACCTTACACTGTTGGCCAAGTTAGTCTACCTCTTCGATGGTTGGTCCGCTGTTAGCGCCAGCGCCAGCAGAGCTGGCACCATTACTAGCTTGAGTGGGTGGCGGTGGGGCGCCAGCGCTTTGATACATTCTGGTCATGATGGGATTACAGATGCGTTCCAGCTCTTGGCGTTTGTGCTCGAACTCGGGCTTCTCTGCCAGCTGATTGGCATCCAGCCAGTTGATGGTCTCAGTGCATTTTTGCAATATAGTCTCGCGATCGGCATCAGCAATGCGACTGGCCACCTGATTGTCCTCCATGCTGGAGCGCATTTGGAAGCAATAGGACTCCAGTTGGTTTTTAGCATCGACGCGCTCGCGCTGCTGCTCGTCAGCCTGACGATAGGACTCGGCGTCGTTAACCATGCGCTCAATATCCTCCTTAGACAGACGGCCCTTGTCATTGGTGATGGTGATCTTGTTCTCCTTGCCTGTGGACTTCTCCGCAGCCGTGACGTTTAATATTCCATTGGCATCAATGTCAAAGGTCACCTCAATTTGAGGCACACCACGTGGCGCTGGCGGTATAGCGGTCAGCTCAAACTTGCCGAGTATATTGTTGTCCTTGGTCATGGCACGCTCGCCCTCGTAGACTTGAATGAGCACACCTGGCTGATTGTCGGCATAGGTGGTGAAGATCTGCGTCTGCTTGGTGGGTATGGTGGTGTTGCGCTTAATCAGCGTAGTCATAACCCCACCCGCCGTTTCAATGCCCAGCGACAGCGGCGTAACATCCAGCAGCAGCAAATCCTGCACAGCCTCGGACTTGTCGCCATGCAGAATGGCTGCCTGTACGGCTGCGCCGTAGGCCACCGCCTCATCCGGATTGATGGACTTGTTGAGCTCCTTGCCGTTGAAAAAGTCCTGCAGCAGCCGCTGCACCTTAGGTATTCTAGTCGAGCCACCAACCAGCACTATATCATGTATCTGCGCCTTGTCCATTTTGGCATCTCGCAGCGCTTTGGCCACCGGGTCCATGGTGCCGCGAAAGAGCTCGCCGTTGAGCTCCTCAAAGCGCGCACGCGTTATGGACGTATAGAAGTCAATGCCCTCGAAGAGTGAGTCAATCTCAATGCTCGCCTGCGTGGAGGAGGACAAGGTGCGCTTGGCGCGCTCACAGGCGGTGCGCAGGCGGCGCAGCGCACGCTTGTTGGGCGCCAGATCGCGCTTGTGCTTGCGCTGAAATTCCTGCACAAAGTGATTGACCATGCGATTGTCAAAGTCCTCGCCGCCCAGATGCGTGTCGCCAGCGGTGGCCTTGACCTCGAAGATGCCATCCTCTATGGTCAGTATGGACACATCAAAGGTGCCGCCGCCCAAATCAAAGATGAGCACATTACGCTCACTGGTGCCCTGCTTGTCCAGCCCATAAGCAATAGCCGCCGCCGTTGGCTCGTTGATAATGCGCAGCACATTCAGCCCGGCAATGGCGCCCGCATCCTTCGTAGCCTGGCGCTGCGAGTCGTTGAAATAGGCGGGCACTGTAACGACCGCATCAGTGATACTGCCGCCCAGATACGCCTCCGCTGTTTCCTTCATCTTGGTCAGCACCATGGAGGACACCTCCTCCGGATAGAAACTCTTCTTCTCGCCCTTGTACTCCACGCGTATGCGCGGCTTGCCATTCTCCGAGAACACCTCGAAGGGCCAATGCTTCAGATCACTTTGCACGGCGGCATCGTCGAATTTACGTCCAATCAAGCGCTTGGCATCTGCAAGAGAAATTCTAAAATGAAAACTACGCACTGCCAATTGCTTTAACTGAATTGTTTATTAACTAACAACATAAAGGGATTGTGGAGAGGCATTTAAGCTAATTTTAAACGTAGGTCGTAGGTCTAAGTCTAGGTCTAGGCACGGGGCAGTTTTTTATATGGTCTCTGAGACTGAAATGAAAGTACAAAAAGAAAGAGAGAGGTCTGTCATTAGACTTGAGAGCAAGCTATGTGAATAAATATGCGAAGAGAATTGGAAAAATTAAAAGAAAACTAATATAGTGAACCTCTTAGATATGAATGAAGAATATAGTCTCATAGTATATGAAATTCAAAAGGTCAACAATTTAAAAATATTAAATTCACTACAAAATTTACAGGTTCATTTGATATTTTATAACCAAATATTTCGCATTAAAAATATAAAATAAACAGAACTGCAATGTTTGATCTTTTTTAAGCAGACCACTTAAAGTAATGCCATTGAAACTAATTATAGTGTACAATATTGTTGCTCATTATTATTATTATATGATTGCTTATAAAAATAAGTGCATTAACATGTAAATATTTTGTATAATTGCTGCATATATTTTAAGTTGAGCTAATGTTTACAAACCCATACAAAACGAGCTGACACAAATTATGCCAATAAGCATTTGCCAAAAAATAAAACAGAAGCGCAGGCAAGACGCTTGAGAAGCGCCGAGAGAGGGGGCCAAAGCGCAAGAGCTGACACAACAAGTGAATGTGTCATTAAATAGAAAACGGGGGGCGGAAGGGGCGTGTAAGGTAGAGCGTGCAAAAATAACATGTAGGCAAGACTACTTCTGGCCGAATGCTCTAGAGAACTTGAGCCACAAGTTAAATAAATCAAATGGATTAGAATGTGCGCGCATTTTCCATTCATGAACATTTTAATGGGGTCTCTGGTTCTTACCAAAAATTGTGTTGTTTGGATTCATGGCAACTTGATTCTTGGCCGCATCGCCAATGAGGCGCTCCGACTCCGTAAAGGCCACATAACTGGGCGTAGTGCGATTGCCCTGATCGTTGGCAATGATCTCGACTTTGCCATGTTGAAAAACGCCAACACAAGAGTATGTTGTGCCAAGATCAATGCCAACCGCTGGTAATTTGGGCATATTTGCAGCAGCACCTTTATATAGACCAAGATCCAAGGTTCCCAAGGCGTTCAGTTATGTATAAATATATATTGTGAGAGAGTGAAAACGAAAATGAATTTAAATTCAATGCACACAAGTTACACAATCTTACTTACCCCACAAAAAACGATCGAAGCTGTTTCAAAACTCAAGCAGCTGCTGCAGCTTAGAAGGCAAACCTATATAGATATAGCGATATAATCAAAAACAAAAGCACGAATGTTAAAATTCGCAGGAATTCGAGTGTTTTCTCTCTTTGCAGCTCCACAGCGTCTGCTGTTTATATACACTTTGCTCGAATGAATAACTAAATCGCTCATCGAATCATTCAAACTAAATAATTTTGTATCTTTCACAGACTGCCACACGCCACAAGTGCCACAAGCTCACTGCAGCCAAGAAATAAATGCAGAAGTGCATGTTTAAAATAAAATTCAACAACAGCTGTTAAATTTAGCATAGCATAGCACATATAGTATATAGTATAGGAACAGCAAAGGCGTAGCGAGCCCCTGTCCATATGATGAACATAAATAAAGAAAATTGTGAGTTTAAAAGAAAAATAAATTGAAAGCTTGCAAAAGTTTCAAGACTCTATAGTAATTTAAGCTTTATTTTAACTCCTTAAATTACATGCTAACTATGCCCATGGTTATAGCGTTATATAGACAACATAGCAGCGCCTATAAACAGACTTTAGAGTATTTTTAAAAATTCAATTCGTTGCATATACTTATTTATTAATCGCTGCAGTTTCACTAAAAATTATTATAAACTTTTCATGTATTGAAATTTTCTTATTTGAATTAATAAATTTAACTGTCGAAAAACAGTTGCCAAACATTGTAATTTAATATCATTATTTACTTAGCTTAATTTGTAGCGTTTATTGACTTTAGGCAAACCAATGCACACATGTCGATTTATTTGTCTTTAAACAAACTCTAAGCTTCCGCACCTTGAACTTGTGTACACACACACAACACACAACACAACACACTTGTGCTTAAACAAACATTTTAACATTTGTAATAAATTACTATATAAGCCACAAAGTTGTGTGGCTTAATTACAAATCAATTCTGTTGTCAAAACCTAACTGAAGTTTGGAAAATGAAATTCCTTTTGACTATAACACAGCTGGCATTAGCTATGGCTTTGCTTATGTCGGTTAATGCAGATTCTTCATCTTCCTCTTCCTCTTCATCTACTTCTTCCACTACAACTGAGAAGCCCAACCTGGTGCGCTGTTGGAAGGGTAATAACTGGTGTGGCCTGCGTAGTACTCGTTGCACACGCGTTTTTGGCAAAATCAAATGTTACACGCCCCGAGATTTTTGGTGGAATACTGTTGAGCGTTCCACTGATACAACTCGTCAATCATCCACGGACAAGCCTGCAGTCACTCCAAAGCCTGTGGATCCCGAAGAGACCACAACACCCAAGCTAATACTCTGCTGGAGAGGCAACAATTGGTGCAACTTGCGCAACAAGCAATTGAGATGCAAGCGAGTTTTTGGTGTGCTTAAGTGCAACCGTTAAGCATGTAAATTATAATTAAATAAATTGACATAAATAAACAACTCTATTCTAAAGATATATCTGTATTGCATACACTTGAAAATTTTGAAAATGTTTAATCCTTAATATACAAAAATTTGGTAGCCAAGCTTACTAGTCCTAGTAAGGCGGTTTGTCTATGCCACACTCGTCTGGTTTTTTGAAAACTAACGCATAGGTAAGCACCGGATGCACATTGTGATCTGTGGATGCATTAGACAGCAGCGAATGGGTCGATGGAGTTTCTAGAAACAGCGTCTCTGCATCATACTTGCTCCAGCGTCCTCGCTTCAATTGTTCCTTCACATACTTCAGCTGCGTGTTGATCTATAAGCAATCATAAAAGAATATTTTACTATATATTAGCTTACAATTATATTAAAACTTTACTTACCATTGGCACTAGCAGCGGTGTGCGGCGACAGTTGAAGAAGTGGGCTATGAACTGACGCACATTATCGGGATTCTCGTTGATAACCTGATGCATAATAACGCGTATAATAGCGCGTATCTGAAAAATAACATATAAACAATGTTATACTGACCATTAACTTACTGAATACTTACTTCTGGATGGTCGTTTAGATACGACCAATAGCCTTTGCGTAGTTGCTTCTGTATGCGTTCTATGGTATTATAATGTTTAATAGCACCCGAATCCCATTTACCATGGTCCAATATCTTGGCTGTGTATTGCTCGCATTTCTTTGCCATGATTGTTGCTTTGAATTTGTAATGAATAAGAGTAAGAAAGTCTAAAGAAAGTTATTTTTATTTCAAATATTGTTTCTCAAGTTCGTCAAGTGCCTACTGAATCTTTATAAAATGAGAAATGTTTCTGCAGCTGATGAAATGAAAGCTTCTATAATAAGGCCGAGCCTCTAGGGAATATAAACTGCCTGTCAGGTTTTTGTTTTGGAACTTAAGCTAGCTTTCGCTTCCTGCAGAAATTGAGGCACACGACTGTCCTTCAAAATCAATCATATGTTTACTTAAATATGTTTAATAAAAGTTCAATATTTGGCGGCGTCTAACTTTATCCGCATGCTTGTTTGTTCCTAAATTCATAGTATTAGTAATGTAAATTACAACTGATTTGTAATCGTTTTATTTACATAGTAGTTTCAATTATTACCTTATTTGTTTTCGTATAAACTGGCACAGCTGAAATTGTAATTTGTTTGTTTATTTAAAGCACTTGTCTTTATACAAATATTTAAATATCAAGCCGTACTTATTAGAACTAACTATAAAAGCAGCGATTTATGTTTGAGAAAATTATAATTCAGTTTGATTTGTTAGATAAACTTACTATCAATATGAAATATTTTGTGATGTTGGCTCTTTTAATCTTACCTATCGTAATGATAGTGTACGCTGAAAACGAGCCCACTAACCCTCCTGCTGCGCCGACGAATCCTCCTGCTGAGCCGACGAATCCTCCTGCAGAGCCCACCAATCCCCCGACAAACTCAACTACTTCTCCAGTTGAGACGAAGCCTGGTTTGAAGCTTTGCTGGGAGAACAACAACTGGTGCGACATGCGCAACAATAGATGCAAACGGTTCTTTGGTACCCTGAAATGTTACAAGCCTGCCAACTTTTATACTCCAATTAAGGTGCCAGTAGAAACTACCGATAAGCCTGTTGTTGTTGATACAACTACTCCCAAGTTGAAGCGATGCTGGCAGGGCAACAACTGGTGCAATCTCGGTTATAATCACAGACTTAGATGCAAGCGCATTTTCGGCATAATCAAATGTTACTAAATTAAATGACTCTAAAAATATATAAATTGAAAAGCAATAATCTGCTACTTCCCAGAGTAGTCTCTATTATTTTAAGGATAACTTAGTATACGGTTTTGCGCTTAACAGTAATCGTTATTAGCAATTTATAGTAAAATAACTCGATACAGACAGTGCTTCTATTAAATGATTTGCGTGACTTCCTCCTCTGAATCGCTTTGAGCTGCAAAAATAAGCGTCAGCAAATTAAAGTATTACAAAAATTAAAGTTTTGTACTCACCTTGTTTTCTTGGCGTTGCTTGTTGTTTCTTTCCCTTGGCTTTACCCTTATTGCGATTAGGCTTTAACTTGGCTGACTTTCCAGGCGTAGGCGCTGCCTCAGTCTCCATGGGTTGCTCCTCTGCCTGTGGCAGCCATTCCTCATCATCTACAGCTTTAACTGTGTCTAAATACAAACAATTATTATAAGTATAATTAATGATAAAGTGCTTGCATGTTAACGCACCTGTTTGCTGTGGGGCAGGTTTGTTTGCTGCTTCAGTTGCTTCTTCTAGCGTATTTTCCATTGGCTCGGCGTTTATTTCTTGTTCTACCACATCCGTTTCCATAGCATCCTCAGCAAGAAGCTGCTTAAAGCTGAACCGCGGCGCTTTATTGCTTAAGAGATCCAGCAAGCCCACCGCTTGCTGGGGCACTTGCCGTCGCTGCTCATCTAACTCCAATGCCTTGCGTATAAACTGCACTAGATCCTTGGATCGCTTGGCCGCACCTCGTGCACATTGCATGATGGTGCGTACATTAGTGGGTGCACTACCGCCAGCATTCAACGTACACAGTTCCTGATACGAATTGAAACTGAGCACTATGACAGAGTCGGCAGCATTCTCTTCAAGCAACGTGGGATCTACCAAGGGGTAATTGCTGCTCTTATAGACGCAATACGTACAACTAACGGGATAGTGTAGGAATAGCAGCGGCATTAACTCCCGCTCACGTTCGCTATATGTGTGCAGTTTACCATCAATGTAGGACACCTCGGGTCTACGGAAATGCATGAGCGCTGTCATTGCCGCAATTGTGCTGGCATCTGTAAGTGAAGTTATTAATCAACAGTATTAGCTTTAGCAACAGCAATACTTACCGTACAGATTGCCATCATGGTTGAGCACATTGATGTCTACGCGCACACACCACACGTATTGTTCCACCGCAATGCATAGTGATTCCAAATCCAGGCAACGTGAGCTACGGAATGTGCGCTCCAGCAACGAATTGAGTGTTAGAGAGCGCTGGTCGTGTGTTGTCTGCACTTCATCCAGAAATGATACGCCCTTGATGTCTACGTTGAGGAACAGTGTGCCTTCATTTGGTCGTGCACTTGTTGGCATTCCAATGTCACAGCTCACCTGTGCCAGCACTTTGGTGTCGCCCATTGAAACGGCCACCGTTCCCCAATCAGAGCCAAAGTTAAGTTGAACATCACGAAACTCGGTCGACTTACGTCCATCGAAGCGAGTGTGTTGCTTTACGGCTGTCTGTATGAAGGTGCGCTCTGGCTTAGACTTGCCCGGCTCAAAAAAATTCGAATTCATAAACATTTTCTTAAATAATTTAGCATTTAATTCACGCCGGCGTTTAAAAACGTGCACCAACGAAACTCGTGACAAGTACTTTAAAGTGCAACTATATTCGTTGTATTATATCGTCGATATCAGCCTACCACCACTTTGAGTGTAGGTATCATCCATTACAGATTTTCTGCACTCGAAGTCCGGTGTACTAGTAATTGTTGCTAAAGTAATTAATTGACGATAAAACAAAAGAAAATGGTTGTCAAAGCTGTTTGCGTTATTAATGGTGATGCCAAGGGCACGGTTTTCTTCGAGCAAGAGGTAGGCAATAGGCATATAAATTTCTAGTTGCTTTGTAAGAATAAAAAATGGCAGAGCTGTGAAGTTAAGGTCAAAGTGCCGCATACATACATACATACATGCATACATGCTTGCATACATATGTATGTGTGTAAGTGAATTTAAAGCGGTGATTTGAATATCAATTCGATTGCTTGTACTTTGATAAAAACAATTGCATAATTATATAAGCGCAGCAGTATATATTCTTAGATGGGTATGCAAAGTGTATTGGAAAAGACTTCTCTGTTTACAAAGATTACGCATAAACATATGTAGTCATGCTGACTTGTTACTTATCATCTTGATGAGCGCCTTATCATTAATTTATTTTTATTTACACAGTCGGAGAAGTGCCCCGTTAAGGTTACCGGCGAGGTGACAGGCCTAGCCAAGGGTCTGCATGGCTTCCATGTGCACGAATTTGGCGACAACACAAATGGCTGCATGTCGTCTGGCCCCCACTTCAATCCCCAAGGCAAGGAGCATGGTGCACCCACTGATGAGAACCGCCATTTGGGTGATTTGGGCAACATAACTGCCACAGGCGATGGCCCCACTGCAGTGGACATTTGCGATTGCAAGATTACACTGTTCGGTGCCAACAGCATCATTGGACGCACTGTGGTAGTACATGCGGATCCCGATGATTTGGGCAAGGGCGGACACGAGCTAAGCAAGACAACTGGAAACGCTGGCGCTCGCATTGGATGCGGTGTCATTGGCATTGCCAAAATCTAAGAGGGGAAAGTAGAAGCATAAAGCATTTATAAAGAAATGCATACATTCATATATTATTATACTAACGGTGTATTGTTAGTTATTTCAGTTAACCTTGAAGGTTTAATAAAAACGGTGTTTTCAAATTGAGTTATTTGGTTAAAAATCTTTACTACAAATTTGGTATAAATTAATAATATATACAAATCAATCGAGCTCTTTTAAACAATATCAACGTGTTCTGTAAAAATACATAGCTATGAAGTTTTTGATTTATCAGTGGTGTTGGTGGTAGAGTGCGAATATTTGGTGTGAACATTAATCGTATGTATTTATGTCTTGTTGAAATAGGACTGGTACACTAGACCCAGTGAGGAAGTGGCAAACAGTGTAAAGTAGCTCCACCAGCTGGCAAAGCCCAGAAAGCCCTTGTAGACTTCCGTTGAGAACACCTAAAGTTAAAACAAAATTTATTAAAAACAGTTACTGGTAAGCAAAAAGAGCATACTGACATTTTTCAGACTAGCGAACGAGGCTTGTAGTGACTGGGCGGATTCAATAATATTAAACTCGCGTTCCACTCCCGAATCTAAAGCTGCAGCGCCTGCTGCGGCCACCTGTCCATCGTCAGCACACTCATGTTGCAGCACCACGCTCTCATTGTAAATGCCCGCCCAGCTAAAACCTCCAAGACTTTTGTACATAAGTGTTAAATAGAGGCACAGTATAAGTGGCGCCGCAAACTGCAAGGTCACAACACAAAGATAGTAGAATATAGAGGAGATCTGCAAAAAAATATTAAACAAATTGTTAAAGCTTTTCAAAATAAACTGTCAACACGTCAGCTCACCTTCTTTTGAAACTCCAAGTTGGTAATGCGTCCAGCTTCTTTACGCAGATCAAGTATCTTATCATAGGCCAGATTTAGATACGACTGCAAATAAATGGGCATCAGGGCAAAACGCATAACGACCACAAAGACCACTAGCAAAAGCCGGAAAGTCTCAAAAACATGTGGCTTTAAGCTGACAAAGAATCATTAATTAACAATTAACAAAGGCATTAACTTCTAAATTAAACTATTTACAGAGGTTGTTCCATTCCCTGGAATACACGCACAGTCAGATAGTCGCGGCTAATAGGACGTATCCATAATATGACTAGAATAAATGGCAGCACAAAGCTGAGATTCAGCAGCACTTGGAGTAAACGATTTCCACGGCAGTATTTAAGTGAATCCCAGTGCATCTTGGCCATGCGCAAGCCGGGGAACGTAAATAGCGAGCCGAGCAGACCACAACTTAGTGCTATAAAGAACTTGACAACAATTTTGGAGGCGGGACCCCTATAGAAATATATAAATTTGCTTAAGGTTTATCACTAAGCGTATTCATTTATACATACGATGAAGGCAGGCCCTGTTCAGTGAGAAACTTGGAAGCACTCGCGTTAAAGCTGGCATACGCATCCTCCAGACCTGTTTCTAGTATGCGCTCATCAATTATGAGCACAATCATGGCAATCAGCAAGTAAACAAAGCAGGCGACAATTACCATAGAGCGCTCGCCTATTGATTCCTCATTTTGAAAGTATAGCACTGTTAGCGAAGACAGCAGCTTGAGTGCAAAGAATATGACAAGCAGGCACCACACCATGCTTAGATTAACCTCCTGCTTGAGCGGATAGAAAAAGTGAAAGACCTCCGAAATGACATAGACTATGCCCGCGTAAACGCTAAAGTCCAGCAACCATTGATACTCAGTAAAGTAACGCAGGTGCACGACATCACGTTCCACTACTCGTGTCGTCTCCAGATCCACTTCAATGCTTCGCGGTACATGAAATTGTTGTGGACCGCCGGTGCCGTTAACACCGTTGTGCTGCTGCTTATGTTTGCCCTTGGCGGGACGCTCCTTTGTTACGCCAGCCTTTGTGCGTAGTTCATCGTCTGTAGGATGCAGATAGCGTACCAGACCTGTGCGGCAAAGTATCCATTTGGCAAAGGAATAATGAGGACTTAGCTTCTGCACGACGCTAACCATCACCAACGTGATAACCAATTGGGCGCCAAGCACTGCCTAAAATATGACAAACAACGTGCGTAACTATTTTTGGGTCGAATTCTATTTTTGGCCAAATATTATGCATTAGCAAATTTCCATTTTTCCGGGCAGCCTGCATAGTTGACCCAAATTCCACTGTTTGCTCAAACACTTACCATCTTTTGTGCTGTGTTTTATGTTTGCTGTACGTATAGTTGGCTTTGTGTTACTTTGTGTCAATTTATGTTTCCTAATTAATTCATGATTCCTAATTAAAAGTGTAAAGCTAATTTTTGTTCTTAATTTGTGTGCGGGTTGTGGTGGGCTAATACCTTGCGTATGCCTATCGATAAATCAGTGTTGTGGATGATACTTGCTAATAAAAAAGGTAAATGTAACGAATTGCACACTGTCATCCACTAGTGATTAAGCAAAACGAAATTGTTTAAAAGAAAACCGGTGCGAAATCGTAAATTAACTAGGTAATAATCAGATTACTTATCACATAATATCAGTTATTGTTACTTATACCGCACAATAGCTTTAGATAAGCTAGTTTAACTGCAGCAGGCATGATGAAAGCCACGACGCAGAATTTAATAAAGCTGCGCGAGCTTATGAAGCTCGCCTGTGCACCAGGCGTAAATGGCATAAGTGCATATGTAGTGCCGTCTGATGATCAACATCAGAGCGAATATTTGTGCAGGCACGATGAGCGCAGAGCTTTCATAAGTGGGTTTACTGGATCAGCGGGGACGGCAGTTGTAACAGAAGACAAGGCGCTCCTATGGACAGACGGCCGTTATTATCAACAGGCAGAGAAGCAGTTGGACTCGAACTGGACTCTGATGAAAGATGGCTTAGCAACCACACCCTCAATTGGAGCATGGCTGGGTAAAAACTTGCCCAGTGGCAGTGCTGTGGGAGTAGATCCACGTCTATTCTCATACCGTGTAGTCAAAGCGATTGAGAAGGAGCTAAATGCAGCCAACTGCAACTTGGTGGGCATAGAGCGCAACTTGATCGACGATGTATGGGGCGATGACCAGCCACCGCGTACTTCAAACAAGATTATACCTCTTCCCCTGGAGTTGGCCGGCGAGACAATTGCCAAAAAGTGGGATCGCTTGCGTGAGCAAATGAATCAAAAAGGCGCAGGCGCTTTGATTGTTAGTGCACTAGACGAGATCGCTTGGTTCTTGAACATGCGTGGCTCTGACATTGATTTCAATCCCGTTTTCTTTGCCTATATGATTATAACCCTGGACGATATAGTGCTATTTGTAGATGCCAATAAACTGCCCGATAACTTTGAGCAACATCAGATTGAAAACAATGTAAAGATAACAATACGACCCTATGAAACGATTGGCGATGCCACAAATCAAATTGCCAACAACTGCACTGGCAAAACATGGGTATCACCCACCAGCTCAATGTATTTGAACGCGCTGATACCAAAACCAACAAGACATCATGATATCACGCCCATAGCGCTGTTCAAAGCGATTAAGAACTGCAAAGAGGCAGAGGGATTTATCAACAGTCATATACGCGATGGCGTCGCATTGTGTCAATACTTTGCCTGGTTGGAGCAAGCCATTGCGAATGGCGAGCAAGTCGATGAAATATCTGGCGCTGATAAGCTCGAATCTTTCCGCAGCACTAAAGATAACTATATGGGACTTAGTTTCAGCACGATTAGCGCCTCGGGTCCCAATGGCTCTGTTATACACTACCATCCAGAGAAGGAGACAAATCGCAGCATTAACGACAAGGAGGTTTATCTATGCGACTCCGGTGCACAGTACTTAGACGGTACTACAGATGTGACACGCACATTGCACTTTGGCAATCCTACGGACTTCCAGAAGGAGGCCTATACACGCGTGCTTAAAGGTCAATTAACTTTGGGCTCTACTGTGTTTCCCACATTAATTAAGGGTCACTTCTTGGATGCATTGGCTAGAAAGTCGCTGTGGGATGTAGGATTAGACTATGGACATGGCACGGGTCATGGTGTTGGGCACTTTTTAAATGTGCATGAGGGCCCCATGGGCATTGGCTTCCGTCTCATGCCCGACGATCCGGGTCTACAGCCCAACATGTTCATTTCCAACGAACCTGGCTACTATCAGGATGGCGAATTTGGCATCAGGATTGAGGATATTGTGCAGATTGTGCCGGCAACCTGCAAATATAATTTTGCTAATCGTGGCGCATTAACCTTCAAAACCGTAACAATGTGCCCCAAGCAGACCAAGATGGTCATCAAGGAGCTCCTTACTCCAGAGGAGGTACACCTCTTGAATAGCTATCATCAGTTAGTGTGGGATACGCTTTCCCCATTGTTAAAGAATGATAATCTAACCTTGGCCTGGCTAAAGAAGGAAACAAAATCTATTTAGTTATGTATTTGTTTCTTGAAATATCATGTATGCATTTTGATTAAAGCCTTTTATAAATATATTATATAAAAACAACATTGCAAATTTTTTACGTTTTTTTTTTTTAATACACAATTTGTCCAAACACTTAAATGGGATTTTCTTCACTATTAAGAAATAAAGTGCAATTTTTTAGTTTTTGTTTTGTTTTATACGTAGATGGTTTGCTTTATAATGTATTTGTTTGTATCCCTAGATTTGTAGATATTTATTTATAATATTTTTTTGTAGCTTTTAATATTTTGTATATAGTTTCTTTTAATATATTTATATATGTATATATAGATATATTTATTTATGTTTAAATCGATATAGGTAAAGGTATGTAGATAGGTAATAATATTCATTCGCCTGTTTGTTTGTTACTTTGCATGACTTTACAAATACATAATTATTTCTTTTTCCTCTCGCATTCGGTCACATAGCTATAACATCTTAAACATCATTTTACAATAATAAATCGTATATATTTCTATATACATATATAATATATATAATGTATGCATGAATTTGTTTGTTTCTTGTAATTTGTATTTGAATTACTTCGATTTAAATCTTAGAATTTATTGTATGTACTTAGAGAGTAGCGTCATCGAGCATATTGAATTCGTCAGAGCTAAGGGTTAAATCGTAATCATGAGGACTTTTTTTTAACTGTATTATGTGCACGACGCTTTACCGTTTTACGGTCAACATATAAAAACACAATCTCACTGTTCTATTATAAAACAACAAATTTGTTTTGCTTTTTCTTCTTTTTTTTTTTTACAAATTGTCTAAACAATTTAAGTTTTTATCTTTTCAATTACCATTATTATAATATTATTTTATGCGTGCCTTTGTGATTATTTTTTGTGGGAGTGGCAAATTCAATATACAAGATGAATATATACTTGTTTTGTTTTCATGCTTTCTGGAAAATTCCTTCAAGTGGGCTTTGCTTTGCTTGACTTCTTACAATTTCTTTGAGTTTCACATCGTGCTCTGCTTCACGTCGCGCCGTTTCTCTGCGTTTTTGTTTTGCTTGCATTAATTATTATTTGCCTTTGTTTTGACTGTGCTTCTGTATGCGCACGCATCAGAGCACCTCTGAGACATATTTGGGGCGCTTGGCCACGGTGGGCTTGGCGTCCGATGCAACGCACTCCTCTTCAGCGCCGGCCTCCATATGACCGCTGTAATCTGTGGGCAGCTCCTCGTAAATAATCTCTGAATGATGCTGGAGCTGCTGCGACTGCTGCTGGTGTATAGACGTTGGTCCAGCATGCGATACGGCCATGACATGATTTCGTTTAAGTGCAATCAAGGCACCCACTCCGCTCCCGCCACCAGTTGCGGTATCTACTTGCGCCTGTTGCACAGTTACGCCACCGCTTTGATTAGTAATAAAGTACGGGCTGCCAATGGTGCTAAAGTACATCAATATATTATTACAAATTTGATTGCAATTAATTTGAAATTTTATAAATGCACCTGTATTGATTGGAATTGTTAACCACCGTCTGTGGCTGTTGCTGCTGTGGTTGTTGCTGTTGCTGCTGCTGCTGCTGCTGTTGCTGGTGTGCAGTCTGAGAGCTGTAGATGATTTCTGCAAGCGATAAGTTTGACACATGAGTAACATTAATAAGAAGTTGCTGCTGTTAAGTTTACCAGCATCGGCGTTGCGCTGTTCGAGCGACAGCCCGGGTGAGCCGGGCGCTGATTGCAACACAATATCCTGCAGAGGTGAGCTCTCACGTGAGTTATCTGCAAGGAGAAGGATACAGCATACAGTTACGTTAGCACAACACTATTGTTGGGCAAAACTTACCCATGTGACTGGGCGAGACGGGTGCCGAGCGTGGCATGCCATAAGGTGGTCTAAAGCCTTGACTGCTGCGCTGGCGTCGCTTCTTGTAGCTGTGATCAATCAGCTTGGCACCGCTGTCTGGATCAATGCGCCAAAACGAACCCTTGCCAGGCTCATCTTGCGACCGCGCTACTTTGATGAAATACCTGTAAGTATTAAAAAAAAAAAACAAATATAGCACACAATTTTAAGAGAGCATATATACAAATGCCTGTACCTATTCAAACTGAGATTATGACGTATGGAATTTTGCCAGCCCTTGTTGGTCTCCTTGCGATAATATGGATAATGCTTGACAATGAATGAATAAATGCCAGAGAGCGTAAGCTGCTTGTCAGGTGCGGCAGATATGGCCTGAACAATTAACTGTGCGTAGCTATACGGCGGCTTCTCATTGACATTGTAGCTGGCCGTCGATGGTGTTTGGAATAGATCCTGCTAAGAAAAGGCAATAAAAAAAACAATTAATTTACATAAAATATATGGAGTGCGCTAGCAATTTACCGTATTGTTGCTGCTGTAATTATTGTAGTTATTGCTCTGACTCTGATGGAAGCCCTGACGTGGACTAGCCGGACAACTATTGGCAGCGCTGATTGTACCTGTTTGTAAAATAAAAATGTTTATAATGATTCCGATGTCAAGAGCATTAAATGTAAGGAGCTAACAGAATACTATTGCTCAATCATATTTAATAATCCGAAAAGCTTTCTTTTGTTTATTTTAAAGCGTTTGATGTACTACTGGTGTCTACTATAGCAGCACTTTCATCTTCAACTGTTGCACTGGTGCTTTGCTCTTGACGCTTGCGTTGGCGCATTCGCACCATTCGTTGTCTAAAGGTCAACACATATAGTAAAGCCTTCCAACTTAACATTTTATGTGTGTGTTTTGTTATGCCAAAGAAAAAATATTTTGTTTAAACAGCTGCCGAATGAAAATTTGAATAGACTCAAAAACTTGACAAAGTATTCCATAAACCCCTTTCGTATTGGTAGAGAAAAATTCCACTTGCCAGTTGGTGATAGATAGGGACTCTTTTGTTCCTTCTTGGGTATTGAAATCTTGAGCGGTGAGTAGATACCGGAAGCATCGTTGCCACCAGGCAGTAAGTGAGCTGTCGCCGCTGATGTCGGCGCTCCTGGCAGTCGCTGTTGCTGTTGCGTTGTGTGGTGAAGCGGGTGGTGTGGTGCATGCGGAAGTGGATGATGTGACGACAACGATTGTTGCTGCTGCGGCAGATGATGTGCCGACTGCTGCTGCTGTTGTTGCTGCTGCTGATTGTGATGCGACGAGTGCAGTGAATGAAGCTCATCCCGCGGCGAGGGCGTGATTATAACATGCGCACCAGCTGACCCCGCTGGTCCCGACGCGCTGCTAAGCGCAGTGGCTGCAGCCGCACCATCGGTTCTATCCAAATCCGCGGGTGCTGCGACAAAGCTTTCAAACTCTATGCGTATCTCCGTGCTTGGAAATCGAAAGAAACAGCTGAAATGCAGAAAGAACAATTTAGTTAGAGTACTACATATGGTGCTAATAGACTAATGGACATACCTTTGTGGAAGCCGGAGCGCATCGACATTGCGTCGCTGCAGAAAATCATCCACAAATATGCCGTTCTTGCTGAGGCACTGGACAAAGAAGGCGCGCTGCTCCGGATCGTAAATAACCTGGAAATGCTTGCGAGAGACCAGATTGTTCTCGGCCACATTGAAGTGCACCAGTGATGTGGAAGAGTTGCGACCAATGACGGTCACCTCGTCCGTTATGTGCAGCAGGTCCTCGTTAAAGCGCAGCACGCCATAGGCATTCGATGGCGAAGAATTAGAGGCAACTACATGGGCAGGTGGGTGGTTTGTTGAATTGTTATTGTTATTGTTGCTATTTTGATTGTTGGCCAAATCGGCGCTATTGTTGTTGGTATTGTTATTGTTGTTGTTGTTGTTCAGCGCTGCAGAGCTATGATTATGATGCAACTGCAGCATGTCCTTGGCTGCGGCAACAGTTGCTGCGTCGGCAGCGCCGCTAGATGCGACTGCTGCTGCAGCTGCTGCGGCGGAGGTGGGTGTGTTCAAGACGGTGTGCACCGTTACAATATGATTGTTATTGGTACTGATAGTGTTGTGGCTGTTGTTAATGTTATTGTTGTGGCTTATGTTGTTGGTGTTTGTTGCTAATGTTGTGGTTGTTGTTGTAGTGGCGGCCATTGAGTTTGGTATCCACTTGCTGCTGCTGCTGCTCTGTTGTTGTTCTTATTGTGGTGTTTATAACTACATTGAGAAAAAAAAAACATGTATAGTTACAATTATTATAAATTATCAAGCACAACAAATATTTATTTATTTATTTATGTATGTAAGTACATAGCGCATTGAAAATAATACACACAAACACACATGCAGCACAAACATTTGCTATTGTTTATTTTGTTGTTTTCTTTCGTTTTCGTTTTTTCGCCGTTTCTTATTTTATTTCTGTATGCGGCGCGCTAAAATTTATCGCAAATAAAACCTACACAAAAGCGCGTTCAATGCTCACCAGCAAATATATAAAAATGTGCTTAATGAATTTATTTGTGCAGCTTTTCACGCGTGTTTTGGGCTTTAATGCTCAAGGTTTTCCATCAGCAAAATATTTTCCAAATATATACACACACACTGCCGCACAAGCAAACACACACATATATACACCCGCCGCCGCAACTGCCGCTGCTGAGAGACCAATACATACTAAAGCAAAAACACATGTACTGACATTTTGCTTCGTTTTCGGCTTTTACTTTGCTATGTTTTGCTACATACACCCACACATACATACTCTTCGCACAGACTCATACACATTGACACCAATATATGGATATGTACATTTAACTTACTCGCACTCGGCAACAAGCCACAACAATAAAAACAATAACAACACTAATACTACTACTACTACTACTACGTCGTGAGTAAACGACTCACACATACATACATACACCAAATGCAGTGGAGAGCGCGTGCGTTCCACTGTTTCATCAATTTGCCCGGGCAACAGTCGGTAAGAGAAGAGGGAGAGCAAATAAAAAATAAATAAGAGAGAGAGAGAGAGAGAAGCGCAAATGCCGGAGCCCAAGCCCCAATACAATTTAACCGGTCGAAAGTAACATAATAAAAAAAAGTCAAATAAATCAAATGCATGTTTCCCTTTAAAAAAGCTGATAAGCGTATTTTTTTATAAATATTTTTGTTATTGTTTACATCGCTCACATTTTCGCTATGCAGTGATGCTCAATAAACGTGTTGGGGGAAAAATTATGAAAACGTGCTTTTCTTCATGTATGCGTTCGTACATAATAGTGTTGGCAAAAATTAAAGCACTTTTAGTGATCACATCAGTGATTGATCTTAGCCATTTTTAAACTTCGATCTACTTCTCCTAAAAATTAACATTTTTAAATTTATGTGTTTAAAAACAGGTACAATTAACATTCTTATGTCACTTCACTGTAAATTTTAACGAATTTGATTGAATAAGTCAGCGTTGTACATTTATTAAGATTTAAAATTAAAATTTATATATATTTTTATTATTTATTTATATTATCACAAATTTACTTATCGGATAACGTGCTTACTTCATGCATACATGTGTATGTACATCCGCAGAGACAAAAAGTTGTCCCACCCTCTCTCTTAATATGAGCGCCCATTCAATCGATCGAGCTTTGCATGCGCAAAACGAAACCAAAATAAAATTAACGAAAACAACGTAAATAAAATGCTATAAAAATAAATACAACAATACCATACTCATACACAGACACTCACTCGCACTCACACCAGCAACAACTCTCGCAACGTCGTTAGGTCACTCTTCGGCAAAACAGAAACACAATAAATAAATAAAAACACCAAAATACACTCACACACCTTTGAGTACATGTGAATGTAAGACATATTGAAAATGCGTAAAAATGCCGAAAACAAAATAAAAAACAAACGACGTCGGCGCGGCTCGACTCACCTGCTTTGATTTTGATACATACTTGCCTACAAATATATGTATGTACTTATGTATGTATATAAACGTGCATGTATTGTGAAAATGTAAATATATACATATGTTTGTCTGTATATATGCTTGATTGTCTAGTTGGCGATTGCGTAAACTTGCCGCCCGCTTTTTTCCACCTAACACTAAAATATGTACAAACAGTTAAGGATACATACATATACCACTTACAACATCTCACATACATACATATATTTAAATTGTACACGCTCGAAAACAATAAGTACTTTATTTTTACTAATATTATGCTTCTGTGTACATACATACATACCGACATATGTGCATACATACATATATATGTGTACATGTGTATTATTATTAAACTCTACTTCTACCAACACCAATTAATTTATTTATAATTACGTGCTTTTATTTGTTGTTATTACACCAAATGTTTTTGTTTTTCGCTTTTATTATTATTTCTTTCTTACGTTTTCTATTTTTTGCTTAGAAAATTTAGCACAACACGTTTTTCATTCCGTTTTTCGTTATGGGCAACAACAAGAGTGTTTGTTTGTGTGTGTGTGTGTATATTATTTTCCTTCAATCTCTCATTCGCCTTGTTTATTATTCTTTTTTATTTTTTGTATTGCGTACCTTATTTAACTGTTGCTTTAGTCGTGTTTTTAATGAAGTTTTACCGAAAATTTGCGTTTAAATTTGGATTTAAGGCTATTCTAAACGTAATTTGTGCACTTTTCACAATTTTATGCGGTTTTTTTCAATTCTTATTTGCTTGCAGCAGAAGAAGAATCGCGCTTGCTGCTGCCCTGGGTTTAACAGAGCTCGTGGTCAGTCCTTAACAGAATTGATATCGATTCAAATTTGTTTTGCTGTTTTAACAGATCTCTATATGTTAATATTTTTTTGCTAGACTTATAATACTTATTGTAGTATATAAAAAATAAAATAAATTGGTTTTTTATTGTAAGATATGTATTATCAAAAAATGTTCCGTCTTATTAAGAATAAGCTTGAAATAATTTACATATTGAAGCACGAGTAACAGTTACATTTTGTTATATTACTAGTTCCAGGGCGCCAAAATCGTTTTTTTTTATTTTACTAATAGGAATATGTATTTAAAAATAGACAATCACTTTAAAATATATACTACTGTTAATTTTTCGGCATAATCACATTACTTGCTTTATAAATTTATAATATGCGGCATTGTAAAATAAACGTAACTTAACATTATGTTAGCACTTGTGCATGTCAAGTATCGATACTTGATTATTATTTTCTTCATTTTCGTAACAGCTGCAGAATACTCGCTGATATTAATTAATAAAAATAATCGCGTTAAATTGTGTGTGAAAATGCAAGGACTGACGCGTTTGCTTGCCAGCTGCACTTTGTCGCGGCATCCACAACAGTGCGGAGCTGTGGCAGCCTTGCAACAGTTGCGTTTTAAAACAAAATTTGTGGAGAAACCTCAACCGGGCGCAGGCCAACAGTTTCGTCGAACAGTGCACTTTCCAGAAGAGTATACTGTGGAGCCCCTAAAAATTACACATCTAGCTGGCCGTGATCCTGTTACAGGCCGCATGGTGGCAAAAGGAATTGGCGGTGGAATAAAACAAGAATATCGCTGGATTAAGTGGGTTCGGGATGGTCCCAGAGAAGGCGCGCCACAGGAGGAGCGTGTGCTGGAGCTGCTGCGTGACGGCTGTCGTACAGCCAAGGTAGCTTTGGTGGCTATAGGCGATGAACTGAAGTACATACTGGCCACAGAAAACATGAAGGAGGGCGATATATTGAAGACATCCCGTGTGATTCCTCGCATACCAGGTAAGAGCTTTTGCAAGTTGATTTAACAAATAAATATGCTAATACTGAATATCTTCTCAGTGCGTCCAAATGAGGGTGACGCTTATCCGCTTGGCGCGCTACCTGTTGGCACACGCATTCATTGCCTGGAAAAGAATCCCGGACAGCCGTGCCATCTCATACATGCAGCTGGTACCTTTGGCACCATACTGCGCAAGTTCGACGATAAGGTCGTAGTGCAGTTGCCCTCCAAGCGTGAATTTGCCTTTGATCGAAGCTGCATGGCGACAGTGGGACGCCTCTCCAATGTGGAACACAATAAGGAACATGTGGGCAGTGCTCAGCGTATGCGTGAGCTGGGAAATAGACCACGTTCAGGACTGTGGAAACGTAAAGAGGGCAAACACGGACGTAAGATACGCAAATTGCCGCCCATGACAACCATAAAGCCACCAGCACCGCCCAAGGAGCAGGAGTTACGACTTACGCTAAATTTGTAAACAACTAAAACTGCTTGTATTTAATATATGTATGTTGTTAATTTCATTCTATTACTACATGAGTCGTGTGAAACTTTAAATAACTACTTGCGTGTTTTTTTCATTGAGAACCCAGTACCATGGAAGCTGTCTGCTTCGGAATCAGCTTCGCTGATGGCATCGGCATTCACTTGATTGCGATCGCTAATAGGCTTGATGCTGCGATCAAAGCGCAATAATCCAAACTGAAAATCGTGATCGGGCACGCCGCGTGGGAGTACTTTCTTTAGCACTGGCGTCTCCATTTGGCTGTCTTTCTTCTTTTTGCCATCGAGACGCACTCCCGATCCCTTAAAGGTCTCCACGACCTCTTCAAGTACAGCGCCGCCGGCATTAGCATCGCTCCCGCCAGCTGCTTGGCTACCTGACTGTCCAGCAGGCTGTTGATCACTGTGCTCCTTGTAGCCCACTGGCGCCTCAAACTCCACATTCATATCGCACTCTATAATGCTGACGGCATTGCCTGGTTTTGTCTCCAGCACGCACAGTTCGTAGACCTTTTTGTTATACTTGATAGCAATGACGTCGCCCTTCGTGAGACAAGCAAAGTTACGAAGTGCGTTCTCAAGCACCGCTTTGGGATTGGTAATGTCTAGAAAATCTGTGCTGTGTGGCTGAAACTTTGAGAATGTGGCCACTGGTAGTGAGACGCTCTCAATGATTAATATATCGCCCTCCTCCAGCAACAGATTATCCATCATCCAGTATGGTAAATAGCATTTGCCCTCGTCTGCCACAAACTCCAGCACGCCAGCGTGTGAGGTGCGCGACTTTTTCTTATTTACTAGCTTGAAAAGCATTGGATATTCCACGTTTAATCGTGTAAGAGAGTCTAGTGCCGATGGCGGCATAATAACTGCAAATAGTAAAAAAAAAACGTTTAGCATACGTTTCTTTATGTTTTGGGTACGCAACTTTTTCCTCCTTTTTCAACATCAGAGCGCTCATTGCCTGGCAGCATGGATACCGAGAAGCATTTGTATGTTGCTTGAAAGTTTCGTCCACCCCCATCTGGAAACATCATGTTAAAGCCGCTGAAGTGAAACATTATCACGTTCAAAATTTTCCTAATAAACTCGAATGTTTTTTTCTATTTGTAATGTCACGATTGTTTTTGGTGTTTTTGTTTTTGGCTTAGTGCTGGGACATTGCTAATCGAGCTGCAGAAATATCGAGTTTCGGTAGCAAGCATCGGTGACAAAAAACGAGACATAATAAGTTTTATATTATTATTATTATACAGTTTCTTTCTGTGAATTTCCAATTCTATATTAATTTAATTTTTTGTTAAAGAAGCTAATAAGTTAGATGAAATTAAAAATGTTAGCTTTTTGGCTATAAGCACTTGCGAAAATTTAAAAAAATACTAAATCTCGCCACAAATAGGCTAACAAGCCATCACTGGTAACAGTTCACATCGCGCGTCACGCTTCAAATTTTCAATAATCAATTCGATTTGAAAGTGCTGCTATATCAAGTGAGTAAATTAATAAATAATTCTGAACGATTATTGCAATATGCTAAAAATAATACAGCATAAAGAAAACAATATATAAAGTGGGTGTCTATGAGCTTGTGAATAATTTCGCAAATGCTTTAAGAGTGTGTATCCTTGCGTGGTCCTGCTGGCGCCGCGTGTTTTTTTTTTTTTTGCCAATCGCGTGTACACACAATACGTGGGAGTCTGTGTGTATGTGTTTTTATACATACGCTTTCGCTAGCGTATTCTAAAACATTCAAAAGATTTAAATAATAAAAGGCAACAAGAACAATGCGTTTAGAAAAATCAATAATAAAAGGCAGTACATTTACATTTAATACATTTTCAAAATTGTCTAAATAATAAGCTTATTGGTACAGTTAAAAGCCACGGCCTATCCCTTATTGTAGTGATGTACATTTGATGTATTTGTTGCAGCTGTTTTTTGAAATCCCCTTGTTGTGTAGCAGCTGCTATATAGCTCTCTCTATCGCACTACACGTTTCCAATCAGACTAATTTCATGCGGCTGCTGAGTTCATAGGTCATACAGCCTAAAACCCTCCTACACCTAGTATGTGTATGTATGTGTGTGTATAGTATATGCATTATGACTCAGAAGCGCCTCGAAGTCTCTCGATGGAGTTTTCCCACATATTTGTGAAATCCTAATTTCATGTTTTTTTCTATTCAAGAGAACTCTGCGCTTAGTCGAATCAAAGGCAGCACCAACTGCTCAAGCGGCATTTTTTCTCGTACAGTTTGGCACGTGAAAACTATTTAAAGCATGCAAGAGACAAAATTATAAATATACAGTTGTCGTATGTGCATACTGTGTAAATGTGTGTGTGTGTGTATTGATTACAAATACGTCAATTGTAAATATAAAAGCAATAATTTCTGCATGTATGATATTTATTAGAAAAGTAAACAGAACGAAAGCGGCAATCGCAACCCCAACAAGGTCACGCATACATATAACCCATATGTACATGTATTTGTTTGTATGTCCGTGTTCATCATCAGCAGCAGCCTTAACAAAGAGTAGGTAGCATAAGCCGCAAACTCTCATTTGAAGTGAGCTTTAACTAGACCAAAAGTACAGTTTAAATTTGCATGCGTGCATATGTTTGCATGTATATGTGTACCTATGGCTTGCCTAATTTGCATCTAACAAATAATAATTGGATTTATCTGGATATTGCTAGCTCATCTGTAAAATTACCTCAAGCTCCTTGCTTTTCATCATTTGGCTTGTGCCTCTCTCTACTTTATTGTTGTTTTATTCTTATTCTGTGGCTGATTTCGCTGTTGCCATGCCGTATGTACATCGAAGTTTTGTTTTATGTTGTGTTCCAATGAGAAACTGAAGAGAGGGAAGGGAATTTACATCTTGATTATATGCATACATATGTGTGTGTGTGTTTATTTTGCTTCTTTTTTGGCAAAGCTTACAACACATTCTTCTCGTTGGCATTTCCTTTTTCTCTAATTACTGCGCTAGGCAGATTTCCGCTTAATTGCTTTGAATATCTTGTTGTTATTTTGTTGCAGCTTACATGTTGCACGTGCTTGCTAATTGCTCAAAGCGCTCTTGCCCCTTTTCAACTTGCTACAGCCGTTGCCATACCAGCCCCTCGTATTGATTGAATGCAAATGATTTTGCGCCTCAGTGATCAGAGTGTGCGAGATTTACAGTTTGAGAGTAACAATTAACCTGTTTCAAATTAGAGGGCTTCACAGCAAATGACCTTGAACTTGCTGCTGCAACCACCCAACAACAAATAAACACCCCCACAAACAGAATAGACCGTAAGCTCGCCCACAAGGGGTTGTTTGTTTGTTGTTGCTTTCTGTTATTCTTGGTTGATGCAATTTCTTGGAAGTTACACTTGCCGGTAGAGAGAAGATTCAGTAAGCCTTACGTTGTTGCAACTAACGTAACAGCGTTAATTAAAGTGAAATCGAGCAAAGTTCTTGGCAATTCAAAGCTAAAACACGCAGAGTGGAGAAATATTTTGGAAAATTGTGTAAATTTAAGTGCAAATTATTATGTGCATAGCGTTTGCATTGCGGAAAATTAAATCAATATACGAATTAAATGCAGCTTACAATGAATGCCAAGGTTGTCATTGACGATAATGCCTATATTATGGCCCCATTCTGCCAGAGATATAAACATGCAATGTTTTGTGGCCCTCTCCATACAATTAATTTCATTATATAGCGTCGTTTGTTTATTGCACTGCCTACGCCATAACTGTTAGGCAGGCTTGGCGCCAATGCAAATGTCCATTAGCTTACAGTTTAGCAAGCACTGTTCAGTGCTTCGTTGCGTTTGCGTGTGTTGTGTTTATTTTTAGCTGAACGCAATAAATTGCAAACGCTTGCAATAAGAGCTTATAATGTATTGTAAGCATTTTCCAAAGTGTTTGCATGCTATATAAAATTTAAATGTAGCCTTGGCATAGTCAATCATCAGCTACTGTCCTGGATTAAAAAACTGATATGGAGTGTGTGTTGTTAAGAAGTTTATTTACAACAATTAGGCAGCATCAAGCTTAATTTTATTGCTAATGCTTCTACTAGCATATTCTGCCTCCCCAAGCGGGCCCCAAGTTCAATTTGCACCACTCACTCTGTGGGGTTGTCTCTGCAATTGTGCACAATTAAAAATATTTTACTTACGTTTAGCTACTTTTATTTATTTTACTCACTGTACTGGGACTTCACCCCGCTCAAAGCTGCCAGCGCCAGCAAAAATATTGGTAGAAAGCACTTCATGTCTGTTATTAATGAATTGTTCATTTTTCGTGGCAGTAGCTTAAGTACTTTTTCATTTTTTATGCAATAATTGGCGTTGCAAAATAAATTAATTTTGTAAATGTATGAATATTAATTTTGTAAATGTATGAATATAAATTCGATTTGGCTTTACATTTTAAAACGTTTATTTCCTGTACACGTCAGTCGACAACATTTCAATATTATTAATTAATTATATCCAGATTACTGGCATTGTATCTTATGAAGATCCAGTCTGTTGTTTCCTAAATTTATGGTCGTGAGCCTCTGCGAGGACCTCTTGGAGTACGTGGCATTGCCATGGCCAAAAGAGCTATTAGCAGTAGTACAGATAATTTTCCAAATATAGCCATTTTTTGTTTATTAAAAATGAAAATATTTATTGCGCTTATATAGGATCTCGTTGGACAGAAAACTATAATTTTTAAATGGATTATTGACGGATTGTGACACAGTATTAGCAAATTTCTTACCATCTGTATATTCTTGTTTCTTAATTGTTTAAGCTGACATCATCAAATATCTTTTTTTTTTTTATTTTATTTAAAAATTTGTATGAAAACTAATGGATTTCCCCGAGAAAAGTATTTATTTGTTTCATAATTTGTTTAAAAACTAAACAACTAAATTGATTGATTGACTTAAAAACAGAATTCAATTGTTCTATTTTGGTTTATTTATTTCAAAAGTTTTTAGACTGCCAACATAAATTAAAAGTAGTTGTGAGTGTGTTTGCTGCGATACTTTCGACAAAGTGTATTTGAAAGTTGGCCAAACTTAATCCCTTTACTGCAATTAAGTTCAAACTCGAATTGCTTTTATGCTTGTTTCATAGTTTATGCATACTTACTTATATTTTTAAAATAAAAACAAAAATATTTATTTTATTTAAAAGCCTTTTATTGAAAATCAGTCAGAATAACAGAATCAGTCAACATTAAAACTGAAATTGCTGAAATGTTCGGTTAGATTGTCTTATCTACGCCTAGGAATCTTTGGAGGTCGCATAACGCACAAAAGTGCCAGCAGAGCTATTATAGAAATATTTCCAAAATGAATCATATTTTATTTCATGTATTTAAACATGTTAGGTGGCTTTTATATGTGGAATATTCTATTGCATATCAAATTGATTTAAAATAGCTACTGTTAACCTAATTTTATTTGATACACAATCAATACTTGTTATGTAATTTATTTCCTGTTTAAAAACAGTTAGAGTATCGTTGTAATGGCGCGTTAGATGTATGAAATAAATTGCGTCTTAACTAAATTCGTAATCCAGTATTAACCAAACTGTAATTTTCATGACATGTTTACATGAACTTACATATGTATATACATACTATATGCCTTTGTCAAACGTAGCCCCAATGATCTAACGATCCATTAACAATAATTACGAGTACAATTTCAATTTCAATTGCGTTTTTCTTTGGAAAATGTTTCTAATCAAGCAAAATGCTGGCGCACGTGCTTAGTGGGGCGCGACCTATAAATACATGCAAAATATAAATAAATTGCAACAATTGCAGTAGTTTTTCAATTGAATTGCACAAACAAAGCTCGCAATTAATTAAGGGCCCATTGCATTGAACTTGGAAATCTTTTGTGCAGCTAAATTTATATTGTTGATATTAATTGTTTTATTTTGTTTGCAGACATGGTGAATATCTCTCTGACGTGGAATCATTTATGCTGTCCTGAACGTCAGGTATGTGTGGACTTTAAATAATAATAAAATTATGATTACGAAGGAAATTTTCTTTTTTATTGCAGTTTATTAATTCAACCACCATCAACTCCTATTCAACATAACAAGAAACTACTTTGTTACAACACCAACAACAACAACTTATACAACACTTAACTCCACTCAAATCAATAGCACTAACAACAAGGCCAATTACAGCAACAACAACTGGAAAGCATTACACTAAAGTGCTTTCAATTGCTGCAAATTATAAAATCACAACTCCAACAATTCTCAGAGCTTTGCGACGCAGTCAACAAAAATTACGCATACGCTTAGTTGGCCAGCAAGCTTAGGCAGTGATAAGAGTATTAATTTAGAGTCTAACTAGTATATCCCCAGTGTCCAGTGTCTACACATCCAACTTTAATTTATTTCGCGTTTTTGTGCTTGTTTTGTCTGCAGCATACTTAATAATTTATTTAGTTGTAACTTAATTTATTGCATACTTCTAAGGCAGCCGAGCTGAGCTGAGCTGAGCAGAGAAAAAACCCCTTGCATTGTGTGGGGTTGTAAAATTTAATTTTTTTATATAATTACTACTAGTACTTACGCTCAGTGTGTAACTGTCTGTGTGTGTGTCGAGCGCGGGACTGTACTTTTGCATAAAATATTTTCACTATGAAAATAAGAACAATGAGGTCTAAGCGCAAATATGGCTGTTTAAAAAATATTTGAAAAAAACTTCTCTTTTTTTCAATTATTACCTATTAAGATTATTTTTTGTTTTTTATTGCGGTATTACTGTAGTATTTTATATAATTTATAACAAACGTTTGTTTTGCACAAGTTAACAACAAACACACATACACACGAACACACACATACATATATATAGTTTTTTGCTTAAAATTCCAAGCAGTTTAATTTCGGTTAGAGCGAGGCAGTTAGTTGAGAGTTTTAGGCTTTGCTAGTGATATTTAGCAAGCAGTTTTAGTTGCGTCTATAAGTAAACAAAAAACGAAATGGAGAGCTATTCGCCGGATTTGCTATGGATGGTCGTTATAGGCTTCCTTATAGCCTTTGTGCTGGCCTTTGGCATAGGCGCCAACGATGTGGCCAACTCCTTCGGCACTAGCGTGGGCTCTGGCGTGCTAACCATACGTCAGGCCTGCATTTTGGCAACCATTTGTGAAATTTCTGGCGCTGTGCTAATTGGTGAGTGAAGTAACAATTTGGTTAGCATATTTTATTAATTTAAACTTTTGTTTTGCAGGCTACAAGGTCTCGGATACGATGCGCAAGGGCATACTCGAAGTAAGCCTGTATGAGGGCGCCGAGGAGGTGCTCATGCTGGGCTGTGTGGCGGCATTGGCTAGCAGCGCTGTTTGGCTGCTGGTTGCCACGTTTCTGAAGCTTCCCATATCGGGCACGCACAGCATTGTGGGCTCCACCATTGGTTTCTCGCTTGTGGCACGCGGTCTGCAGGGACTCAAGTGGTCTACGTTGGGCACCATTGTGGGCTCTTGGTTCATATCGCCGGTGCTGAGCGGCGTGGTGAGCATTCTGCTGTTTTTGGCTATACGTCGTTTTATATTGCGCGCCCAGGAGCCGCTCAAGGCGGGCTTTCGCTCGCTGCCCATTTTCTATGGCGTTACGTTCTTCATCAATGTCATCAGCGTCGTTATGGATGGACCCAAGTGTAAGCGACGCCAATCTTTTTCACTAATGTCCATAGTTAACATAATGTTGTTTCATATTTTAGTGCTGTATATGGATAACATACCCACTTGGATTGCTGTGAGCACCAGCATGGGCTTGTCGCTGTTGGTGGCATTGCTTACGCAACTGGTGGTGGTGCCGCTGCAGCGTCGCTCAATTGCCAAGAAGCTGCGCGCTGAGCAGCCAGTCAAGTTTAATTTTGAAGATTCAGTGGGTAGGTGGCTGCTTGAGTTATAATAATTAATATTTTCTATATGTTGTAATGTTTTTCGTTTAAGAATCGTCGCCGTCTGGCAGTCCGAAGAAGCAGCGCCGTCCACTCTCGCTGGTCAGCGAGGGTAAACCACTGCCGGCTATAGCTGAGATCACTGAGCTGGTCTCAATTAGCGACAACTCGCCCAGAACCTTTAAGCTGGCGCCGTTTGGGCTTGCTGGCAAGAACAACAATGCTAACGTGGAGGATTACAAAATCAATCCGGAGCTCATACGCAAGGCTGAGGATCTGTTGGGCAAGGCCAGTTTGGATAACACCGATTTGACGGTGACAAGCCTGAACTACATCGATGAGCAGCAGCTGCAGCAAACTGGACGCAAGCTGCAGGAATGTTTCAAGCGTGTGCAGTCGCCCAAGGAGGAGCACAAGCCAAAGGAAGCGGCAGCTGCAGCTGGTAGTGGTACCAACAACAATCTGCAGGTGGTGGAGAGTGCAGCCAGCTTGGAACTAATGCTCAACAATACGCTATCGCCCAACTCCAGCAAGGTGCCGCTGATTGAGAGCAAAGAGGCGCTGCATGAGCAGGATGAGGAGTACAAGCGCCAAGCCGAGCATCGCACAAGCAGCGGCGAAGAAACTCAGGAGATATCCATGCTGTTTTCGTTCTTGCAAATCCTAACGGCCACCTTTGGCAGCTTTGCGCACGGCGGCAACGATGTGAGCAACGCCATTGGACCACTGATTGCGCTCTATATGATCTATCGCGAGGGCTCGGTTATGCAGCAGGCGGAGAGTCCCATTTATATTTTGATCTATGGTGGCATTGGCATCTCTGTGGGCCTGTGGCTTTGGGGACGACGCGTGATTGAAACGATTGGCAACGATCTAACAAAGATTACCTCATCGACGTAAGTTGCCCATAAGCCTATAGCTTAACATATATACTAATATTAATTTTACAAATTGCAGTGGCTTTACAATTGAAGTTGGTGCCGCCATTACCGTTCTGCTGGCCAGCAAAATTGGTTTGCCCATTTCGACGACGCACTGCAAAGTCGGTTCGGTGGTATTTGTGGGTCATGTCAGCGCTGCGGGACGCAAACAGAAGCGACAGCAAGCACAGCCGGAGGAGCAGGAGCAGACTGCTGCTGCAGTCATGGAGGATGGCAGCGTCGATTGGCATTTGTTTCGAAATATTGCCTATGCCTGGATTGTGACCGTGCCCGTGACCGCCTTGCTCAGTGCTGGGATGATGTATGTGCTCTGCGCCATTGTAGTGGATGATATGTCAGGGCAGGGTGCGGATCAGCTGGTGCAGCTGCAGCATAATTATTCAATTATTAATAATAATACTTCGTAATTGTAACCAGTTGACAAACGCAAAACTTAAGACAAAAACTAAAATCGAGAAAAAAACAAAAATTTAAACATAACAAAAATTACTCACCTAACTAATCAAAAGTAATGGAAAAAAGTAAAGGAAAAAAAAAAAAGTTTTACTTAATGTCTAGATTGTCTGAGCCTAACTGATATTCATATTGTTTATATATGTAAACATATACACAAACATACACACACACACACACACGTGCAGCATTTCTTTTATAATTGTAAAATATGTTTCTTACTGTTTAGTTTCGAAAAATGTTCAAAAGTGCAGCGCATTCCTTTTTTACAATAACAAATAATTTGCTGTGCAATTTGTTTTAATTACAAACATTTGTTTAGGCCAAGCTGCATAGAAATAAATAAAAATTTCAAGCAATAGAGCAAACAAAAATAAAATACAAAACTACAACATGCAAAAGAAATTGCTTTTAATAATAAATTTAAAATGCATTTCATTCACAATTGTAAAACTTGTTTCCTACTGTTTTGTTTTGACAAATTGTTAAAATACAAAATTACAACAATATTTAGTTTCGAAAAATGCTCAAATGCAGCGCATTCACTTTTTTGTATGAGCCAAACAACAAAATTTTATATTTATTTCACAAATTTTAATAAACAAACATTTATTTAAGCAGAGCAATATGAAACTACATAGAAATAGACCTTTTATAAAATTTCAAGTAATAGAGCAAAGCAAATTATTAAAATACAAAACTACTACAAGCAAAGAACAAATTTGTTTTTAATATTAAATGCAAAGCAAATGTAAAAAATTTCGAACCACTGTGCGCGCTTGGAAATGGCAAAGGCAAAGGCAAAGGCAAATGCAAAGTAATTCGCGCTGAGACTGAAACTGAGACTGAGACCGAAAGCGCCAATATGCGTGAGCAGCTTTCAAGCTCTCTTAAGGCAAAGAGCGCTCTTAGTCAAAGCTTTTGTCGTCAGTCGAGTCTTGAACTTCGTTGCGTGCGGTTGTAACTGTCGCTTGATTTTTAGTTAATCCGTGAACTGTTTTTTGTGTTTGGTGCGACGCCTGCGCGTCTATTTCGTAAAGATTAAATTACAAATGGCTTAAGCCTAGCGCGCTGCTAAAAGTTAAATAACTAAATAAAAATAAATAATATAAACAGGTGTAAAGTGCTTAACTGGATTTATTTTTGGGATTTACATAATTGGACTAACTACATTGCAGCAGTTAGATAATTTAAAGGTAAGCGCTCAACACTCTAGTCAGCTAAGTCAATTACTAGGTTTACTTATAAATTTTCTAGTTCACATGTTTTTTGCTTCCTGCCTCTGCGGTTTGCATTTCCTTCGCACATTCTAACGCCCAGTGGTTTAGTTTACCAATCGTTTGATTGATTTTCCGTTTCCATTTCTCTCTAATGATAGTTACCAGACCTTTGCTATGTCTGGCTGTCTGTCTGTCTGTCTGTCTGTTTTGTAGTACATGCTGTATTACTTAATTTTTACTTTGCTTAATCCGATTTGCGTGCATTGAACTTTCTTCTTCTTTTATTTATTGTCTTTTTTTCGCCGCTCATCTGTGTGGTTAGTATGTGTTTTTTATTTTTTAAGGTGTGTGCTTAACATTTGCAGATTATTGTTATTGTTGTTGTTAATGATTGTTTTCTTTGTTGGCTTGTTCTTATTTAGCATTCGTTTAATGGTTTCTTTTCTTTAAAGTTTGTAAATGCGTTTTGGCAATTATATAAGTTAATTTGCAAATTAAATGTTATTTAAATAATAGTCAAATCATATTATGATGGCTTCTCATTGACTAGACAAAATGCTAATATTTTAAGATTTATATAGTTCATTGATTAGAATGTAAATTTTCACAAACCTTTCTAAACAATTTAAAATAGATAAAACTCAAAGATATCATGCGTAATTTTATAGCAGCTGTTTCATCTCGAATTCTGAATCTCTGAAATTGAATTGCCTCTTCAATTCGTTTTATATTTTTCTGCATGGAATATAATTTTTTAATTTACCTTCACTCTATGGGATCCTAATTAGCTACGCTTATGTTGACCCGATTATCAAGAACAGGTATCTGAAAAATAAAAACGTTTTGATTTGCTCAGCATTCGCTTAAGCTCATTATGCGCCATTTCTCTAGCGGTATTTGCCACTTCTGACTTTTGGCCAGCTACCAACACCTTAACAAAGAATTACAAATTAAGAAAAGGAGAGAAAAATAAAAAAACTGAAAAGCATTTGTTTGGCCGAACAAAGCCAAAGCCATTAACTTCAGCTGTGGCCAAAGCAAAAAGTCATTAAAGACAAAAATCTATTGAAATTCAGGTGCTTGCAACACGCCTTCTAAATATTTCAACATAAACGCAAGATACCAACCTCAACTGGACTGTAGCCTGGCCTAGCCTCGATGGGAGGCTGGCTGCACTGGCTCTAGCACTGTTGCCGGTTAATTAGGCGCTTATCAGTTCATTGCAAGTTGCTGTCGATGCTGCAGCATATGTAGAAATTCTGCTTACTTCGGGCTTGGCTTATATGTGCCACTGCAATTAATCAGAAATTGTGTATCCATTAGATACAATTGCTAACTGACCAACTCGGCGTGGCCCGTAGCGCTACAACGTGTAATTACCAGATTCTGAGCAACTTTTGCATACATATAGTATGCATGTGTGTGTGTGTGTGTGTGTGGTTATAATGATAACCCTTGTGGCATTTGCAGGCTGTTGCAAGCGCTCCAATTCATGCACTTTCCAAAGCAGCTTGCCTCTGGTGTTGAGCATTGGCGTTGCCAGATTGTGGGCCAGGAGACACCCACAAATACTGCAAGAATAAGTTATTAACTATTGAGGAATTTATAACAATTAAGTCGGAACAGCAGTTAGAGGATAAGGAGTGGAGAATTTAAACTTAAGCTCAATTTACATAGCTTAGTTTTTCAGATTGATATAAAATTTATTGATTTAAAATATTTGTAGAATATTTTATTATAATTGTTTTTTGATTTCTATAATAAATTTTTATTTTTTATATTAAAGCGAGTCAAGCAAAGAATAGACAATTCAATTTTAAGCTCATTATACATATATATCTGGTTCTGCAGATAAAGAGACTAGTATTTTAATATACCTGAAATATAAAATTTATATTTTTTTGTTGTGCCTTGTTGTTTCTTACATAATATAGCTTTTATTTAACTTAAGCTACGTTATTGTGATGCCCTCCAGCTTTACTTGCTTATGCAGAAATTTGATAAACACTTATTGCTGAATTAAAAATTACTTATGAGCACTCAAGTGCGCAACTTTCTATGGATTTGCTTCCTGCACTTTGGGCAGCTTTAGTGACTTTCCTTGAGTTTCCTTTTTATTACCAAGTGGATGCAATGCATGCATCTACATCATTATCGGTGAAAAACGCAAAAGGAAAAGAGAAAAAACATAATCAAAGTCGTTGGCATCAAGCGCCTGTTGCTGAGCTTGTCTCGTTGAGTGCATTTCCCACTCAAGACAACATTTCATAAAGTTTATTAAACTTTAGCCAAATTGTTAAGGCGACAAAAGCGTGTTGACCATAAGCGCATTCACTTTTCGCTGTGGGCGCTGCAAACAAGTTCAGCAGCAAGAGCAACAAATTTGCTGCTGGCCATGGCCACATAGGACATGGAAATGGAAATGCGCATTTTCCAGACAGACAGACAGACAGCTAATTTTATAGGTTTTTTGATTAGCCATGCAAATTGAATTGACAAAGCAAAGCGAGAGTGAGATGCTGATATAAATTGAAGCATATGTAATTGAAAACTTGAGCTATGTAATTTATTTTTGATAATGGTAATAATTAAGCTTAAAAGCCAGCAAGTTAATTAATGTTTTTTGTTAAGAATATTTTAATGGCTTAGACTGTTTTGAGGCAACAAATTAAATGTAAATTGAACTTCATTATGCTCAAGGCTGGGCTGTAATTATTATGTGTATGTGGCCCAAGCATTTCAAGGTATTGAAAGTAAACAGATCTCAATTTTATACCAAAGTATGATTGTCAGCATGCATTAGACTTGATTAGGAAAACGACGGCCACAAGTGCATAATAAAATGTGTGCATACCTCAACAGCAGCGACAACATTTTTATTCCAAACAGTCACTTAACCGGTCAGCAGCAGCAGCGTTTGATATGTCTCGCACCCGCTGCAACAGCAACAGCAACAGCAACACCAACAGCAACAGTTGCTACAACGTGGCAGAAACCGGCTGCACCTATTACAGATCAGTTGCCTTTACAACGGTAAATAGCTGCTGTTAGTTCTTGTTGTTGCTATTGTTGCTCAAACGAAAATCAAAGTCTATAAAGCTCAAGCTTCATTTGTATGCCATGCACCCCACAAGTGGCATAAACTATTGTCAGACTCCGAAATTCCTGCAGGCTGTGAAATGCTTGCATAATAATCAAACCAAGCCACGCTACATTTACTCCAATCTAACTTCCAATTTCAATTAAGCTTTAGTCATGCTTTGCATTCAAATTTAGTTATTAGTGCAACTGCCTTGTATTAAGAAATTGTTGCAAATTATTTGTGGCATGCACATGCTTCGGCTTCAGCTTCAGCTTCAGCTGTGTGGCATTTGCATTGAGCTTGGGTGGGGTTTGGTTATATCTCTGTTTTCGACTTGGGTGAGGCGCTGCTCCACATAAATCAAAGCAAACAGTTCAAAAGCCTTTTAGGTGCGAACTATGTTGCTGCTTATTATTTTATTTCAAATCAGCTACAATATTATTTATTTTTTGGGTCATGTTTGCACGCAGCTCAAGGTTTAATTTGTATGTGGGTCGCACCAAATGCGTGCGTGATCAATTGAATTTAGTTTTGCGATTTTAATTGTGCAAGCCTAAAATATGCAAGAGATTTATTTAAAGCTACAGATTTTAATTAAGCTGCCAGTGCTGCTGCACTTGTAGCTTTTCTTGCCTAGACACGCCCGCTAAAAATAAAGTTAATGTTTGTTATTGCTACTGGCATTTATTATTGCCACATTCTTTGTTTAAAGCTGCATAATAATAAAAAAAAACTTTCAATTTTGCAATACAGCAACGCGCAAAAAACTTGTTTGCGACAATTGAGCTGCAAAATCAAAGCATGAATCTATAACAATTGCAAATAAGCTTAGAAATTGCTCTACAGCTAAATAAAGAAACTTGTTTTTTATTTTATACAGTAAATAAACGAAATTCTTCTGGCATGCCAAGCGCTACAAAAATTGCATTGCTAATGCGCTAGCTAACTAACTGATAGCTGCTTATGCTAGTGTAATCAGAGCTTATGTTTCATTAGCCTTAACAGCATCATGTCTGCAATTTATGGCAACGGCTTGTTGGCCACACTCTGCTAACGGTTTTGCTGCATGCAAATTGTTGCAGCTGCTGCTGCTGGCGTTGGCAAGTGAATTGCAAATGTTTTTTCATTTTTGGCAAGCATTCACTTGAAAGTAAAAGTCAGTGCGTGTCGAAAGGCCTTTATTGAGGTTTACGCGTATGTATGCCATTGTTTTCAAGAATTTCGTAGGCTCTTAAAAGACGAAACTTTCACAGCCCATAAAATTGACATTGGCGTCGTCTCTAAAGTGGCAGCTTCAAGTCCCAAATTAAAAGCATAAAGAAAACCTTTTTATTTCGGTAGTTACAGCCAAATGGAAGCTTATAAACTAGTTCAGCTAAGAAATGTGCGTCGAAGGCGGAACTTGAAGTGTTTGACCCTACGCAATCTTTATTATATATTTTGTATATATTCATCCGCCGAAGCTCCGCTGCTGTTGCTCTTTTCATATTTCTAACAGTCAAGCTTTAATACGAGCTGAAAAGATTTGGAGTTGATTTCTTCTACTGCATTCCAGACTTTAATAATTAAACACTTTGTTAAATTAGCTATTTGTTTGTTTTTAGCCGCAGATAATAAGCCTCACCCTAATCTACACATATGTCAATCAAAGCTGAAAATTAAATCAGCCAAATCTGATGAGGAATGTTGCAAAAAGTATCAACAATTTAATTAAATTATAAGCAGCATTCATTCTTAGGCTCTTATACAATTTTTATATATTTTTAATTATATTATTTGGAACATATATAGCGCTGCTCTCATAGCAATAACAACAACAGTTTATTATCGCATTTTTATAATTAACTTATAATTAAAACTTATGCCACAATTTATGCATCTTTACAGGTAAATAAATTTATATTATAGACGCTCCAAAGCTGAGCTCATCAATAGGCAAACACACACATTTGCCTTTGTATGTATCTAAGATTTCTATTTATATGTCTACATCTATTATAATTTTTTTTTAATTTGCAAATGTCGAGACAGCCCACATGCCTACATGTCTATTCGTATATAAAAAAAAAAAAATCAAAAGCTAATTGCGCATTTGCAAATAAATGAGAAATTTGAAGCGTCTTTTTGGCAAACCTTTTGAAAAATGGGCAAGTCATGGCTGTAAAATTAGTTACAAGTGAAAATTGAGTTTGGTCATTGCCAAGCGATAAGCTCGTTGAAAATTGCTCAAAAGTTTTTCAATTGAAAATAAAGTTTTCAATAAAAAGACAGAAAAACAAACAAACAGACAAATGGAAATTTCCTTAGCAAACAGTTGAAAGCGTTTTGCCGCCAACAAGTCCAAACAGCAAAGCAAAAGATACGACAGTTGATGTGGTTGTTGGCCTGGTCAGCCAACCTACGCGGAGTTAATGACGTTTTTGCGTTTCATTGAAGAAATTGTCTGATTTTGTACATTTTGGCAGCTTGTTGAAAGTGAAATGTGTGAAAATGGCTAATTAAATGCATGGATAACTTGAGTAGCGCTTCAGCTTCAATCGGCGCTTGATTGGCGCTTTGGCTTGGCGTTGGCTTTGGCTTTGGATTTGGTTTGTTTTCACTTTGGCGCGCACTGCTAATTATGGTATTTCTTAAAGCGTCAAGTCGAGTTCGTTGCCTAAGTCTTTTGTTTGGCAGCCCACATATGCGACTCATTTCCGTTTGCTGAGTGCTCTAAGCAAGTGCACAAAGCCCCCCGAAAAAGAATCATGTACACACAACAAAACGCTTTGATTGTCGGCTATTCGTTTTTTGTTGCTTTTTAAATATTTTTCTAAACAAATGCGCCGCTTGTAGCTCGAAGCTGTAATTACGCTTTAGAGTTTGTTGCCCAAGTCTTTTGTTTGCCCGTTTATTTGCACAAATTAAGCAAAAAGCCTTAAATATAATAACGCAGCTTAGCTTTAATTGCCTTTAATTTGTAATGCCTTGTTGGCTAACAGACTAGCATAGATTTAAATCAGCCTGACGAGCGGCGTTTCATAGAAATCTTTCACTCTCAGCATTTACATGCTGATTAATTGTTGGCAATAAATTGTGCTTATTATTTATGCCAAACTGGTTTCTGTTAGTTAGCAAAAATAAAACATTTACAGCTGCATAGCAAGAATTGTTTAAAGTCTGTCAAAAGGCTAACACAGTTTCTTATAACTGGTTTTGTAATAGAGTGTGCCAAATCTTTGGCTCTAGTCGTTTTAATCACCAATGGTTCTTTTCAAAATTCCAACAAACTATGTAATTGGGTCTTCGATATGTCTTCAATATGTTTGCATAAATAAACATAACGAAGTTCAACGACTTGGCAGATCTGCGATCTTTATTGATTTCATGCGTCCCAGCAGCTTATTATGTAAAAATTTAGAAAGCTTTGTATTATACAAAAAAAATATTAAATTTCTATGCACAACTGTCAGGAAGCTTATACAACAATATTTTTTATATTTAGTATGCATTCTCATAAACTTTAATGAACAGCGGCCATAAATTATCGTTGCGCATTTAAAATACATTAAGCAAATTTAATAAATTTTTTTGCTTGCTGTTTATTAATTTCAATTTAATATCAAAGCTGAAGGCTACATTCTTGGCCATCATTAGAAGCATTGCGCTCACGCACTTAATTTCAACAAACTGAGATCAAGTTCTGTCTAATGAATCAACAACTGTGAATCGTTAACCGCAGCATATAAAGCCTTATAAAACACAAGTACAGCATAAACCAACTAAGAATTATTGAATGACTGCGTCAGCGTCAAGGAATGCGACCTTGAGCTGTCGTCGCTGGCTGTTCAGATGTCGTGACCGGCGCGGCATAACAATAACAAGCACTTGAGCCAGCCAGGGAGACAAAACACAAGTACTTTGCCATAAATACAACCCAACTCACATATATACATCTCTCTATATATATATATATTATATAGAAGAGAAAGAAAATCCGAATCGGGCAAGCATCAATACAACAATAAAAACAAGTTTGATGAAGATGAAGATTGAATTTGCGCTGTCAGTTGCATGTGCGGGGCAACTAACACACAATGTGGCAACCGCAATAGCTGCAACAACAACAACAACAATGCTGGCGTTCACTTTTATTTTCAGCATTGCAACCGCAAAAAATAAAAACAAAATAAGCAACAACAAAGCAAATGGCACAACCAGGCCCCAAATAGCAAAGATCAAATGTTGTGGAAGCTAAAAACTAAGTTAAAGCCAGGTCAAAAGCACATTTAAAAGAGAACAAAGCGACAATAGAGCACAAGAGTAGAGTGTAGAGCTTAATCGTTTGAAAAAATGTAGAGCAATTTCAAATGTTTTATTTATTTGATTATAATTATACGCTTGAGTTTGTTAATAAGCATTTGCAATCTTAATTTAATTGCAGAAATAATTAATCAAATATTTGCGTATGAAATTCAAATATAAATTATATGAACTAAGACTTACTAATTTTGTTATACATATACCTAATATAATGTAAATTATATGCTTAATTTTATAGTTTTTAAAATTTTGTTTGTTAAGCTGAGTAGCTCTTAATTAATATTTATTGTAATTGAAGTTTTTTTTATGTTTATAAAATGAAATATATTTTAGTAAGAATAATTTAATAAGCCTTATTTTGTAAGCTTAGCTTTGATTTATATTCAAATGTTTCATTTTGGTTTTGGCATAGATAAAATTGTAAATAGTTATCGATAATAGATGAGCTGGATTACATTATTTTCTATAAATTGAATAGCAGCTGAAAGAATTGAAAGCTTAAGGCACACTTATATTAAATAAATATATTCTTACCTTACATAATTAAATGAACTCTTACTTTGGCATTAACTTAAGGTGATTTATATTGTGATTACAGCTAGTCACTGATTAATTTTCTTACTGTACATAGGGTAATTGTTCTTTAAATACTTATGCTGCAACTCTTTGTTTACTTAGTTATATGCGCAGTTAATTGCAAACACTTCAATGTGGCTGTCATTGTCATTATATACTTAGTATATGCATGTGTGCGTGTGTGTGTGTGTGTGTGAGTCGGGCACGGCATATTTGAGATGCAATCTACAGTTAATTTATGATGGCTGCGGAGCCGCATTAAAAAGATTCCAGAAATACGGCGAACTACGTGCGCAACGCTGCCAAATGAAGTCACGAACATAGAGGAGCTCAGCCCGCAAAGGTTAGGGAGAAAGACCAAGCTGGGCGGGCAGGGTGGTGCTGCGTGGTGCAGCAAGGTGTGTCCAATTTGCGTGGCAAGTTGCCGACAAGAGGCAGTAGGCAAAGCTAGTGGGTTAATAGAACAACGCTGACAAAAAAAAAACAAGTTGCAGATAAATTTTTGAAATATTTGCAGTTAACATGGACTGAAATAGTTGTTGCAACAACAATAGCCAAATATGTTAATTTCATTTTCAAGCAGCGCTGCTGCTGCTGTTGTTGTTGTTGTTATGGCTGGGCCGGCTTTAACCCTCTTTAGCTGATTGTTGCGGCTCGACAACAAATGACTTTAACTTTTACTTTCACTGTCAATAATTTAACTGAAATGCGGGGCCAATGCCTGATGCCTGATTGTTGTTTGCAGCCTCCCTTGGCTCAATTTGCATGCTAGCTGGCTGGCTGGCAGGCGCATAACGTTGTGATTGTTATTGTTATTGTAGCTCGTATGTTATGTCTAAGATACATTTGCCAATGTATCTGCCGGCAATTTGGCGCAGCTTCCTCCCCTCGGTGCCAACAACTTGATTCATGTCTGTGCATTGTCTATGGTTTAATTTCATTTTCAACACAACAATGTGCCCCCGCTGCCTGCCACACACTCGACACTCGACACTCTCGTCTGTTCGCACATATGTGCGGCAAGTTGATCGTCACGTCGAGATTTGGCAGCCAAATGTTAATGTTAATGATGAGCATTTGATAATAAGCAACTGTTGCTGCTGCTGCAACAGCATCTTACCCTTTTGGTTGAACTGTTGGACAGACAGACAGACAGACAGACAGCTGTCTGACAAATTGTTTGTTTGTTCGATTTGGCGAAAGTTTCGTTGCGCTGAGCGCAACAATTCAACAATTTTCAAAGTTATTTAACCTTCGCAGCTTATCGTGCATGTAAATTGTTTAACAAATAACTACAGCTGCAGCTTTGACTGTTGACTGTTGACTGCGTTTATCAGGTTAGCCTCGTTCTTAATTGTTAAACATCATATTTGCATACACTGCATAGGCAGACTCGTAATTAAACGCTAGACCAGCTCGTAAATTGCATAAAAAACATTGGCAAAGTATCTGTAAGATACAAAGATACAAGCACTTGCTGCAGCCGCTGCCGCTGCCGCTTCACAGCGTATCAACTGTCGTCGGCGTTGACCGCACGTCGTCAACCTTGTGTGTGTGTGTGTTCGGAATGTTGTATGCCTCGCAGGTTCGTTGCCTAAGTCTTTTGTTTGTCAGCGTGAAATTCTAACTGCTAACGATTTGAGGTGTGCCCCTTACGGCTGTTGAGCAAACTATAACAATTTGTGGCAATGACAAACCGCGCACAGTGAAATCTCTTTAATAAAATCAACAACACAACTTTCTTTCCAACCATAACACAAGCTCTTAAGCATTGATCTTTTCCTCACTCTCACTTGTGCTTATCTACAGCTGTTTATCTAACTTGCATCTTCAAATATTGAAATGCGACAATAACAATAACAACAACAACAACAAAGCGAAATGATGTCGTAAGTTTTCGTTTTTGTTTTTCCAAATTTCCTTTGGGCGTATGTCATTTCAACTGTTTGTGTTTGTTGTTATTGAAACTGAGACAGCTGCCTACGTCATTGTTGTCACGTCTTCAACTTAAGCTGCAAGATCTGATTGTGAGAGAAGCTTATGCTGAAAAGTGTTGACAGCTGCATTGGCCTAATGAAAGTTCAATCAGTTCACTGTGGCAGCTTAAATTGTAAACTTGAATTGATCAAAGTATAAAATTAAAGAATTACATGGAACTACGAATTAGAGTTAGTGATAACTTTAGCTCCAGACGAATTATTTTTATTTAAATTGAGTCATTTATTATTTCATTTGAAGCCAACCAGCTTGACAGCTATTTTTTAATTTTTCAACTACTCTTAAATTTTTTCTTCACTTTTTATAGTGAAGTTTGCTACCTGAGTTCTATGACAAAATCGAAATCGATGAGTGCGCACTTCGAAAACGAAAACCAATTGAAATTCTGCACCAAAACCTGTTGAACTTCGTTTGCTGCCGCTGCTGCTATAAATTTGTTGATATTCAAAGTAAATTTTCAATTTCTACGCGAATAGATATTTCCATAAATAAAACTACATAAATCAGCGTAGGCTATCGAGCTTGCAAGCGAACTGAACTCATTAGTAATCAAAAGTTGTGCAGCGTCAAGCGAGCGCATGCGATTCTTTTTGGCGCTAGAGCGAGATGGCCATAGAGCTTGCACAAATTGTTGCACAAGCGACTTGGTGGCGACTCCAACAGCACAGCCCACTGCTGCGAGCATGTTGAGCTTGTCGCCAACGCAGCAACAGCAACAACAACAGCAACAGCGCCAGCGCCTTGACTTGTTTATATTGCCTTAATGGCCATTTGCCTCTGTTGTTGTTGTTGTTGCTGCTGCTGCTGTTGTTATTTAGTGGCAATTTAAATATTTTAAGCATTTCATGCATCGCGTTTTTGTTTTGTTATTGCTTTTATTTTTATTTTGAGACTTACCGGCAAATTGCTGCCTTTTAGCTTTTTATGGCAGCAAAGAAAAAATGGTAAACAAAAATTTCTACTGCTTAGCATATGCTTAACATTTTTGAATATTTTGTTTGTTGAGTTGCGTGTCAAAATTGCTTACAACATTTGTTAGACACTTTTAATCGATCGTGTAAATTTGTTTTCAATTCATTTAACTAATTTTTCTCAGCTTGGAAAAGCATTTCATTATTAACATTTAAATTGCGATAGAATTTCAAAACAATTAAACTATTTTTGGTAAATAAGCGTAGCGATTATATAAAGTGTTGTGAAAAGTTTATGACTATTTAATATGCATAGCTTAGCAAAATGGATGTATGACCAAAAATGTTTGCGATAATCTTTTTGTTGAATGTATTTTTTTATAGTTTAACAATACGGAAAACTAATCGAATGCAATCAAAAGAAATTTTTGGCTTGCCTATTTTGCAAAATTTGTGGTAATAGCGAAAATATTTATAGCTTAATCATTAGTTAACCTTTTAAGCAAACAATGATCTAATTACTAATGACTATGCTTAATAAGCTTGCTTAACAGGTATAATTTTCATACAGTTCTAGAGTTTTAAACAAACTAAAACTAACAATTTTAAGCACAAATTATAGCTCATGTTGTTTGAGTCAGAACGTAATTTTTTCTAGACTTATTGTAATTTATTAGACACGAGTACAAAACACAATTAACATAAAAAAAGCGCTGACTGATAAGCGTTCTGTTGTAATTTATTGTTAATTAGCTTTGGAGCTAGCTGCTTTCTTAACCTTCACTTTGGCGCCACCTATGGTGGATTTTTTGCGTCCATTTAGCTTTGCTTTATTGGTAACATTGGGCAGCGGCTTGGGCTTGACCACTTTGGCCTCAACGCGCACATACAAATCGTAGTTAAAGTCGCCGCAAAATTTGCCTGCAATCAAAGTTACATTTAATTAATTAAATTTAGTTGAGTTATTACTCAAGCTCACCCCAACACATTTCTTCACCGCAAGAGTCGCAGGTAATTACACGTGTTTCCACAATCCCAGATTTGTTTTTAATTTTCTTCACGCAATTGTTTAGCGCAAATTCGCGTCTGTCACGCGCTTCGGTCTTAATCTCCAGCTTGCCCATCTCCACCATGCGGCTGAAGTACTCCTCATCCATTTTGGACTTGGGTCGCAGTGTGGTCAGCATTTTCCAGTCGATGGGCACAGCGCACAGCTCCATCAGCACCACATCCTTCATTTCGCTGGGCACTGGATCCGCATAGCTGTAGACAGTCTCGCGCTCTCCGCTCGCCTTTAAAAGCTTGCGCATTTCCTTCTTGGGCATCTTGAAGGAGTAGTCCTTATCGCGTATTTTGATCTCCTCAGCGCGCACTTTGATCGGCCGCATCTTGTAGTCGGGCACTTTCTCAAAGAGACGCTTGAACTCCTCCGTCGTCTGTATGTTGCTGCGGCTCAGGTCGAGCACAGGCACAACGGTTTTCTTCTTGGCCAGCAAATCATCCAATTTACTCATTTTGCTTAAGATTTATTCAAAGCCAACAAAGTGGAAAAATATTAGCGCAATTTATTGTTGTTATTGATTAAACAAAGTGAAGCTTGCAGTTCAAATAAAAAGCAAATAGTTGCTATGGTAAATATTCAGTATTTATAAGCAGCTAAAAATACCTAAAAAATACTTTTAAAAATACACATATATTTAAATATTTTAAAAATTAATTTAAGAACAAAGTGCTTAGTTCAAATAAAAGGAAATAGTTGCTTTGGTAAATTATAAAAACAAAATTAGGCACTTACATATTTAAATTTTATAAAAATTAATTAAATCATATTGAAAGGATATAGAGAAATTTGTTCAAACGACATTTATAAATTTCTTTTTTAGCGCTTTTTACAACATTTACATCTTCAACTTGTTAACAAAACTTAATCATTTTATTGTTGTTTTTTTTTATCTACTTACAGTGCCTGCCATAATAACTCAATTAACACAGCACACGTGACCGAAAGCCCAAAAAAAACAAAACTTCGTGTTAAACAGCAGAAGAGGCCGCTCAAGATCTACAAAAATTATATAGCAACAAGTAGAAAGAAGCAGCAGAAGCAACGACCACAAGTAGTTTGCTTGTTTAGCGTGTTGGCATTTAATTTAGCTGGTTACGTGGCCGAAAGATTCGTGTTGGAAAAGAAAGTCACGAGACGAAAACCAGATTTCCAGAGATTCTGCAATCGAAAGTCAAAGTTACAAGCTCAAAGTATTTTTTTTTTTTTGGCTACGATAAAGCAAACTTGAAAGAAAAATAAATAAAACGCAGCCATCGAGGTTCAACGTCGGCCAGCAGCAGCAGCAACGCATATGAGAGAAGCAGTGCATGTGTATTTTGTATTCATATTTGGATTGGTGTGTGTGCGCCAGTTTAGAAAGTGAAAATCGAGTGCAGTCGCCAACTGCCGCCAGGCGCTGCAGTTGAAAGTGAATTTATTGCGTACGGCGTGATCTTACAGTAGTCGCCAACCCCCAACCCACTCCGCCTCTTGAGCAATTGATAATCTAATTTCAATACGTACTCAAACGCCATTTGAATTCACAAAACGCTCAAAACAATGGAGGCCGAAGAAATTACAAAACTTGTCGACGGCGTTTATAGGGTAAGTTATACATCTCTTTTACCTTTCTTTTGCCTTTGTCTTTGCGCTCTGCTTTGCACTAGTTTCGAGTAGCTCAGCCAGGCAATAAAAAGAAACATTTAAATGAGTTTTTTATGGCACCACGCAAAGTGCAAATTGCTGGGCGGTAATAAATTCGTTTTTAAATGCAGCCTAAGCATAAAAATTATAAACAAAATCATATAATTAATGTGCGCAATTGCTTGAAGGCCACAACAAGATTTTCTAAATACCTTTAATGATCTCAGGCAAGTGTTAAACAATTACATGTTTGGCTTGTCGCTTTAACAATTTATGAACGCACGCATTTAATCCTAAAAAACGAGATAAAAATATTTTGAAGTAAGATATATTTCCCGTTTAAGCAGGCAGCTCAATGTCTGGCGACATATTTGAAAGTGAATTTCGGTAGCTGTTCAAATTTGGTCACGACATGCCAAAGACTTGCCACAAAAGCAACCAAAAAAACAACAGCAAAATATTTCTTGTTTATTGTTTTTGGCCACAGCACAAACAAGTTCAATTGTGCCTTTGTGCCACACAGTGTGGCACACACAAGTGTTGTGAGTTTGGCAAGTTTTTGTTTTGTTCAGCGTTTTTTTTTTGTTGTGGCATCTGCCACAAATTTTGTATGGCGCTGCTTGGTGTGGCGTCTCTCTACGGGCGTTGCACATTTCGCGCATCTATTTCATTATGTAACTCTAAGTTTTCACAACTTTGCAACTAGCAGCTGTTGTTGTTGCGGTTTTCTGCTTGAAAATTGCGGAAATTTAAGTTTTTCTGCTTGGCATTTTTTTTTTATATTTTTGGCACCGCTTCCTTGCACTTGGTTGAGCTTGCTTGACTTGAACAGCATTTGCATTTTTTAGTTTGACTTTTATTGTTTATTTCACAATGATTTTTTTTTATTTAATTATTGTGACAAATTGTAACGAAAGACTCAGGAAACAAACTCGTTTGCTGCATGCATTTTTTTCAACGAAAAGACTTCCTCAACTCTATAATAATATTTAATAAACAGTGATTAATGCGCTCAACTGACAATTGTAGCCAACTGATTTGATTTATTATGCAAAAGCATAAATAATAGCATTATATATAGTATTGCATATGCTTGCTAATTAATTGCTTGCCAGTTAGATATTTTTATGGCTTGAGAATTCTACTGCCAACTCAAATTTATTTAGCAAACGCTGGCTAAATTAGTTTGTATTGTTTTTGCTAAACATGTTTCTAGAGCTGGTTTAAATAAACATATTAAATTAGTGACAGCAATAGACCAATTTTCTAATCAAAATGAATCTTCGCAGCAAAGTGAAGGTTGAGCTATTCTAGAAAAGAAATTAACGTGATTTATTTGATGTCAATCAATTTAATGTAGCAGTCAACTTATTTGTTATTTATATTTATTTTATTCATTTAGAAAAAACACAGAATATAAAATTATTTTAATGTTTTAAATGCTTATTTTGAATTTATGGCGTATACAGCAGGCATAAATTGCTTGCAAGCCTCTTCGGCTTAGAATTGGCATCCAGGTGGCCAACGGAAAAGCAAAGCAAAGAAAACAAATAAATAACCAAGGCTGTGATTTGGCTGATTTGTCTAATTGCCAACGGGGTTTCTTGCTTGGGTGAGGTGAAGGCGAAGCCACTCAAGAGCAGCTTGGCCCAAAGCACACAGAAGTGGGACGACCAAGACGCTGACGCTGACGCCGATGCCAATGCTGACAAAAAGCCAAAGTCCATGTAGCCGGTGTCTATGTTGTTGACGCTGTCTAATGCTCAAGGGGTTAGACAGGCAACTGTTGTAAGAGAGAGAGACAGAGCAGTGAGAGGGAGAAAGACTGAGGCATTTATAAGGCTGCTGCTGCTGCATTAGAGAAGATAGCATGAATGCTGGAATTGGGTCAACGTACGCCGTGGGGTATGAGTGAGTGGGCTGAAGAGGAGGCGGGGGAAGGGCTGGGCTGAAGCCCTACAAGCAGCAAAGCATTGAGCTGGGCAAGTCACGCAATTTGAAACATTTTTCACGCACTTTGCGCACATCTCTAGACAAAGGGGAAGGGTCTTGTTGGCTGGTTGCGCCTTGACGCCTTCGCTTGAGTTTTGTCAACAATTTGACTCGACGCTTGTTTGTTGTTGCTGTTGTTGCTTTACCTGTTGCGTGTCGACTTTGTTTGCTTGCCCATGTTGCTGTTTGCTTTTTTTTGCAAGTTTTCATTTTCTAATTGGCATAATTGTGACTTGCTGTTGTTGTTGTTGCTGTTCGTTTGGTGTTGCATTCTGGCATGCCTTCGTCTGTTTGGTGGGTGTGTCGTCGCTGGCGTCGCTAAATTATGGCCTGACTGTGCCCACAAAACTTAAAGCCTAAGCTCGTTGGGCATGGGAAAAGCGCTTACAAATTGCTTGGCCCGTTGTTTTCGTCCACTTTTTCGCTTTTGCTATTTTAGTTTTTTAATTAAAAAAATTACAAGTGCGCTCACTTGTGGGGCGATTTATGTTAAGCGGCGATTAGAGCCAACCCAGGGCACCACCACCACCACCACCAGGTTACTGCCTCAATTTATTTTGGGTTAAACGCTGGCCAAAGATTATTACAGCTGCGATATAATGAGAGCGCTGCTTGCGTCAGCGTTAACGATGGGTGGGCGTTGGGTGTTGCGGGAATTTGTTAATTGAAACTATTGTCAAGCTTACATTTAGCTAGGCTGCATTTTAAATTGTATTTTAAATTAATTTTTAAATACCATATCAAAGGCGCTGTTCGTTTATTATTGCATTACTCAATCATTTTCGTTTAATTGCATTGTAAGCTGATTGGTAATTACGTAATTTACTCTGGGCTTTTTTATAATAATATTTTCAAGGTAGCTGAACTGAGTCTATAAAAATTATATTATTATGATTATCATTAGAGTTAATTAACATAACTGTGTCAATTCACAAGAATATATTTGTAATGACGTATGAGTGTAATATTCCTAAAGCAAGCCAAGCTACTTCATAGATCTCTAGCTATAGCCATAAAATTTTATTATATCATTTAGAATAAGATCAATCGAACTAAGCTTAACGAATAAATGAACTTTTGGAATTTTGGTCTTTCGTGATTTAGTTTTTGATTATAAAACATATTTTTTATATGTCAGCTTTTTAGCTTGCACTAAAATTCGAGTGTAGTTAATTACTATAATTTATTAAATGTGTTATAAAAGTAGTTTCTATGAATAAAATAAAGCACAGCTGAAATAAATTATGAAATGAACGCTCGTTGAACTAATTTATGCAATTGACCTGCTCTAATTTCCAGCCAACTTTATTAATAAATATATATGTATGCAGAGTTTCTAAATATATCTATGCTATATCTAAAGTTGTGTGTATCTAGACACTTGGCTTAAATTACCTACACTCCTAAGTTATTTTGTTGTTTTGTGACTTGGACAAATTCAGGGTTAGTCTACAAAGAGAGCACTTGTCACGCACTCGCATTAATTAAATAAAAAACCCAAAAGCTGTATGTAAATTAAGCAAACGGTGGCGGTTTGTAGTATATACAGACATTTATATATATCTCATTCACATGCGATATAAAAAAAAAGCACTTGAATTAAATCATAAAAGTAAACAGTCGGCTTAGCTGTGATAAAACCTCAAACGACCTTGATGACTTGACGCTAAGCTCTCAGTTACACTTCAAGTGGGCGAGACAGCAATAGAGAGAGATAGAGAGAGAGAGAGAGAGCGAGAGCAAATTGGTGTTTGCGTGCATTTCCCACGCCTTGATGGCTACACTTGCAGCTAATAAATTTGCTTGTGAGTCAAATAAAAACAAAAAAGTTAACTCTGCTACAAAAAGTCGTAAATATTTGACGGCTTAAATAGAGTCTTTGCTATGGACAGCAACTGACATTGTTTTGCTTTTTTTGTTTTTCTGTTTAAAGTAAAAACTTTTTAAGCCAAAATTTTTGACAGTTGACTGCTAATTGTATTTTAGTTGTGCTGGCTGAGTGCCAAGCGCTTGTGTCAGGCGGAAATTCATATATTTGTTCAATAATCAAGCGTATATTAATTAATTATATTTTCAATAGCAAAAGCCACACATTCCGTTTTGTCTAATGAACTTTTGAATTTTGGAGAATGTTGTCGAAGCGAGAACAATCTAAAGCTTTGTGCACATTTTCAAATTCCAGCTGTGTGGTGCGCTATTGTTTTATTTTTAAAGTAGACCCCAGGACTTGTTTTTGTTTTTGTAGCTGATGTCATTTGAATTCAAAACTCTGACTCCCTTTTGCAGCGCTGACTAAGCAGCTAACGTCAGCGCTAAATAATATTTAAGTTAACAACATTACAAGCTCCATTGTATGCAAATGCAGTTAACGCTGCTTTATGAATCATAAATTGTCATTTCATTTGTAATTAATTGCAGTTTCTAGCTTTGATTTATGATTTAATATTCACATGCAGTAAGTCGGCTGCGCAGTCGCTCTCTCAATTATTTGTTTGCGCTCTGCCAAATTTATATGCGCAATTTAAGGAGAGAGCGCGTGCGAGCGAGCGCGCTATATACGAAAGCAGCTGAGAGCAATTGCGCGTGAGAGCGCAGCTTGTCAATTAACAGTTAGAAGTTTTGCTGCTGCGTTTTACTTTCGCTTTGCACTTTTTGCTTTACATTTTTAATGCGCCTCGTTAGCTAAGCAGCTTAATTGCTTTGGTTATAAACTTTTTGGTTTGGCAACATGGGCGCAGCCAGAGGACAAGTATTTTAATGGTTTTAACAGATTAATATGCTGCTTCCATTAAGCTGCTGTGCATGTTTGGCCATTCACCATTAAGGCCTAGGCAAATGTGCAGGTGCAGTTAGCAAACCAAACGCCGCATGCTGTCTAACGCGGAACTAATGATGTTTGTCTCTCTGTCTGAACATGTTGCTGATGTCTCTGGCTGCTGACCACAATAACATTGTGTGAGACTTGCATAATAAACTTTTACAACCCGCAGCCAAGCTGTGGCAGCAATCATTATGGCGAGCGTTGAAAGTTGTAATGAAATTAAAGAAATTTGCTCAGTACTTAAGCGCTGCTTATTAATTATATTAAATACTTGTTTAATTGCAGAACATACTGGATAGATTCAATCCGGGCGCCAGACAGCTGATTGCAGCAGGCAAAAGTTATCTAAAGGCGTTGCATGGTAAGCTAACACACACACACACACACATGTAACATACATCAAATACAGTTAACTAATTTGTAATGCTATTTGTGGCACAGGTGCTGCAACTGCCTCACGTCTATTCAATGAAGCATTGGCCAAGATTGCAATGAATGCCCAACAAAGCGGAACGGGCGATATTGGTAAGACCCCAGCAACAATAAAAAAAACACATAAAACAAAGAGAGAGCGTAATCAATGCTTTTACTCTTTGCAGGTTCAGCTTTAATGAGCGTTGTAAATGTTAACAAGGATATACAGGAGCAACAGATGAATATTGTAAGTGGCCTCATTGCATTTTAATGCTCAATATCCAATTCCAAATACAATATATATATTTATTTATTCTTTGTTTAGCTGAAAGCTTTCTACGTGGATCTGTTGGTGCCATTGGAGACAAACTTGGAGAAGGACACCAAGGTGGTGCAGCATGAGCAAAAGAAGTTTATGCAACAGCATAAGGTGCGCATGGAGAGTTACCAGAAAGCCGTCTCCACAATGAAGAAGCAGCGCAAGAAAAAGGCCACGCCCGAAAATACCGAAAAAGAGCTCAGAGTAAGCCACAAACACAAAGAAAAAAGAAATAACTTGAAAATATTTATTTATAATTTGTTTCGAAACAGAGTCTGCAGTTGCTGGAGGATCAGAAGAAAAAACTTGATGTGTTCTGCGATCAGAGCTACAAGAACGTAAGTTTGTTGCCTAAGTCATTTGTTTCTGCTGGCACTCACTTAACTTTTTGTTTTATGTTTTGTTTGTCCGCTGGGCTCTCAGGCTCTCACACAGGAGCGTCGTCGCTATGGCTTCGTTCTGGAGCGTCAGTGCTCGATCGCCAAGCATTGGATGGCCTATCATACCACCGGCAAAACAGTAATTGATAATAATTTGGAAAATTGGCAGGAGATTGCCGCTTCGCGTGAGATTATACCGCCGGCTGCATACGAGAGTGGCTACAGCAGTGGCGGCAACAGCAATACACGTCGCCTGGTAAGTATGCCTCGAGCTTCGAGTGGCTAACAACTTTGTTAACATTAACATGGCTAACAAGCTCTATGCCAACCACCAACAGGAGCGCATCAAAGACGCAGCTGATGAGGCCGGCCAGGGTCAGGGTCAGGGCAATGGCGCTCTGCTGAAAAAGTCACGCAGCATCGATGCGCCCTACGGCGATATGCGCACATTGCATGAGCGTGAGAGTCTCAATGGCGGCGGCTCCGGCGGTTCCACGCACTATGCGCAGAACTCATTGCCACGCGCCAAGTCCGATTTTAATTTGGCTCTGATTGGCGCCGGACCCATGTCTGGGCACAAGCACAAGATCGTTGAGGAGCCACTGCAGCTGGACGAGCAGCAAGCCAACGATCAGCGCGGCGATCAGCGTCCACTGGTCAAGGCTCTATACGCTTACATGCCCTCGGGCGAGAATCAGCTGAGCTTTGAGGAGGGCGATCGCCTTGCGCTGGTGGGCGCCAAGGCCAAGGGCTGGCAGTTTGGCGAGAATCTGCGCACGCAGCACTTTGGCTGGTTCCCTGTGGCCTACACCAATTCGGATGGCCTGGAGCTGGCGCCCATGTCCGCCGGACGTCGCTACGAGAACATGCACATGAGCTATGAGCGCAATGGCGGCATCGCTGGACTGCGCAGCTACCACGAGCAGCAGCATCAGCAATACGAAACGCAGCTGGAGCTGCTCGACTGCGAGGCCAACTATCGCAGACGCCGCAATCACAGCACCGAGGAGTCCTCCTCGCCCACGCGCATGTTTGGCGACACGCTCAAGCAGCAGAAGAAATATCGCGCCGGCAACGGCGCCACATCCAATCCACGTCCGGGTCCACCACCCACACTGCCCGCACCTGTGCCCAACGGCGCTCAGAGCCAGCAGAGCAGCCGCATGTTGAACAGCTCCCAGAGCTTCTGCGCCACCAATGGCGTGCCCGCCGCTGTGGAGCGACGCAAGCAAAAGCTGCTCAATGGCGCTCAGGTAAAACAATCCGTACAATCTCTCTACCTGTCTCTCTCACTCTCACTCTTTCTGCAGAGCAACAACAAATCGGCGGCTGCCAAGACTTCGCTGCACAGCAGCAATGACAGCGGCTTTGCCAATGAGCCACCGCCACAGCCAGAGGTTGATTACTCCGACGAGGAGCAAGCCACACAGCGTGTGCCCATACGGTAAATATGATTATCACATTATTAACTGCTAAGCTTCTAGTTGTTGTTGTTGTTGTTGTTGTTCGCTTATTTATAAGCTTGATTAATATAGCTTGCATTTTAGTTAGAAAGTCTGCTGGAGAATTTTATAAAAAATAAAAACAGATAGATCAATAATGAATAAGTATGTAAATAGTAATGAAGGCTCAATCAAAAATTGACATTTTAGCTAAAAGTTTTGAAAGGTTTATTAATTAACTATGTTTAGTTCAAATAATAATGAGTGAAGCTTAAATAGAAACTAATTGAAACAAGAGAATTCTTTGAATTTCCTTAATTCTTATTCAATATTTTTCTGGCACAGGCAGTGATATTTAGTCGGCAACAGTCTAACCAAGTGACCTTACTTGCTGCCTTAACTCCCAGCCTCCCACAAATGTGAATTGATTGCATTGCTCTCTAAGTAAAAAGGCGGCAATACTCTAAGCATTTGAGCGACGAGCATCAAAGAGAGTGCCCACCCCAACCATAGAGAACGCTCTCTCAGCAACAAGGCGACGACGCTCTTGTTTAGCTGCAGTAGAGCGCAAGCGAACGAAAGACAAGAGCAGCTCTCCCCAGCTTCTGCGCGAAGAGTAGCATACATGTGCGGGAGGCTGGAAGGTAGGCAGCAAACAAGGACTCTCCAACTGCCTGAGTTACTGCCTCATTTCCTAGCTGTGAACTGTTCTTCGCTCAAACGCTTAGAGCATCGCCGCCTTTTTGCTTAGCCCCAGACATACTAAGCGCTCTCTCAGGAACAAGGCGACGATGCTCTAAGCATTTGAGCGAAGATCAATTCGCATGTGCGAGAGGCTGGAAGTTAAGGCAGCAGACGAGGCCATTTGCAGGTCAGTTCTGTTTGCACTGTTGGCGACTAAACATCACTGTCTGTGCCAGCAAAAAAATGTAAAGAGCTGTGAGGCAGAAAAACATAAACAGTGTTATTAGTTAGTATTATTATTATATGTATGTGTATTATAATAGCAACAACAACAACCAGTATGCTTGCAATTAAGTTAATATCATGTCACCCACCATTGCGAAAATTGTCACTAACTTTTGCACCCCATTTACCAATAATTTAAACGCTTTATGGACTTTATTTATTGCTTGAACGTATTTTCATTTATGTTTGTTACGCTATGTTTGTTCTTCTTTTGATTTCATGTTTACCATCACTTAAAATTATCGCCGTTTCCTTTGTGTTAACCAACCCAATGCACCCAAAATTCACAAATTGCTCACAAAATGTAAAAAAAATAAGTCGGCGCGCTGATTCAAACAGCCATACGCATACGGTGCCACGGGATGTGGCCTCCTGGACGCTGAGTCGCAACTTTCGCAGCAGCGTGGACAGCCAGATCGACGACAAGAGTCTGCATAGGCTGAGCAATGGCGGCGCCGGCAAGATGCGCTATGATCTGATAGCCTCGGACGATGAAATACTGCAGGCTTCGAGTGCAGGTCTGAAGCGCACCAAGTCCTTCTGGAAATTTGGCGGCGGACGCAGCGAGGATATACTGGCGGGCATGTCGCTTTGGCAGCATCGGGATCTGGTTGCAGCGCCTGAGCTGCGTGATGAGCCGCGCTCCGATGAAGATCGCAATGGCACATTGACCAAGTCGCACAACAGCAGCTCCTCGCAGGAGAAGCAAGTGCGCAAGGACAGCATAACCAGCACTGAGGATGAGAATATTTATGGCATAAGTCCAGCGATGCCGCCACAACAACAACAACAGCAGCAGCAACAGCAGCAGCAACAGCAGCAGCAACAGCGCAGCAGCTACACGCCCAAGTCGCGCATGAAGATCATGAAGACCATAGAGATTGACATAGAGCAGCCGTCGGAGAGCGAACGCTTGAGCACAATGCGACGTGGACAGTCCCAGCAGCAGCTGCAAACGGATTACTCACATCGCAAGCTAGACAAGCAGCTGTCCGCCTCCAGCAAATCCCAGACACTGAGTCGCTCGAAGCCATCGCAGCAGCAGCAACAGAAACACTTTCCACACTCCACAGATGAGGGAGAGAGCGATGATCATGGCACGCTCAAGCTAAGCGATGTCAACAACTTTTTCGATGATATGCAACATGATGGAGGCGGTCAGCATGCTCAGCATGCGGTAATGAAGACGCTCAAGCGCAAGGACATACTGAAGCAGTACTATACCAGCGAGGATGAGTCGGAGGCGGAGCTGAAGTCCACTAGCTCGGATCCCTATGATTGCATAGTAATCAACGATCATCTGGTGCGCAAGGATGATAAGCACCGTCGTCAGCATCAGCAACAGCAAATGGAGTTTCACACATTCCGCTCGTCCACATCCACAACAGCCACGAATACGCTGAAAAAGTCCAGCGCCAAGCAGGAGCAGGAGAGCACGCTGACACGCAATACCAATGCCAATACTGGAGCACCCACTGCCACCATATTGCCGCGCACGCGTCTGCTCAAGTCGTCCTCCAGCAGCAACAATAACCACAACCACAGCAGCAGCAGCAACAACAACAACAACATGAACAGTAGCGCTACCTTGGAGCGCAACCTAAAGTCGCATGTGGGCAATAAGAGCTATGGGCCTTGGTATGATTTCTGGGATCAGGAGCAGCAACAGAGTCCAAGCGCCAAGCTTAAGTGAGCTGCTTGCATTTTCTTCTTGTCGCCTGAGCAGTTTCGCCTTTTTCTTACCTGGAGAAGAAAATGCGCTGAGGCGCTGCAACTGTAGCTTTTCTCTAGCTCAACTTTGTCCAAAGCATAAGCACAACTTACGCACACACATACACTTAAACACACATACAAAAGCTAATAGCTATGAGCTCACCTCTTTTGGTGCCTGCTATGACACACAGCTCTAAGCTATAGTACATTACCTTATATGCATCTTTAGTTGTAAGCTTAAAGCAGCTTGTTAAATAATACTTTATATGCCTAATGAACCCCAATTTATATTTGCAGCAGGCGCGGTATTTATCGTAACTATTCCATAGACTACTACTACTGTCAGCCACACAAATAATAATATAAAAATCCCAACCAACTTTGTATTATTTCCCCCTCTAAGCTTAAGTAAGTGCTAGTTCAACTTTTTACCCCCAACTTGTCCAATTTGTCTATAAACTACACGTTGAGTTTGCTTAAAAATATATTTTGCAGCGCCTCTCAATTTGCCACTATTAAGTTGCGGCACACACAGACTAATGATCGCTCAGCGCCCATGATTTATCGCAGCGTCAACAAGTAGCAACGACAGCGCAAGGTGGAGTTTTTATTATAAAGCTAAAATCTATATAAACACAAAAACTTCAGCTGCAACAAAACGCGTACATTGCTTAAGCGAACATTTTTTAAATTGTATTTATCATACAAATATATACATACATACATATGCCTGAACAGGGCACAGGATTCTTGGTAGTCATTAAGCTGTATTCATTGTTAAAACTATATATACTATGTGTTAAAGATCGCAATGTAAATTCAATCTATCTGACGTTTTAATTATAAATAATAAAAAAAATGTGTTGCCTGTTGTTTGATTTACGTAGTAATTAACGTAGTACCACTAAGTATGCTTAGTGGTAGTACTAACAGAATCATAATTCATTCCTTGATATAAAACGTGGAATCACATAGTCTCTGTAATCCATTGCCTTTAAAAAAAAGTCAAATTAATAAATTACTTTGAAAAGATTTCGAGGTAAACTACTTACAGTGTCTTCAAATACTCCATTGCTATAAAAAAACCTTAATGGTTTTTGTTTACTCGGATCCCGTATTGCTTTTAGCAATTGGTAAGCTTCGTTGAGAAAACGGCCGCTTAATTGTATTGAGCTTACATCAAACACACACAAATTGCGACAATGCTGCAATAGGTTTAGGACAAGCTCATCAAATATCTGCTTCTCATTTGTAGTTACATCAAGGAAGAGCCCTTTTATGTGTGTTAATTCAGTTAACAATTCTAAGCAACGTGACTCCTTGTAGTCGCATTCCAAGTGTACTAAAGCTTTCATGCTCGCTATCAGTTTCGTCTCTTCATAGTTTAGTCTTGGCCCAATTATGGACAGACTTATTAACTGCTGTGAATGATTGGCATGTATTGCAGAGATTAACGGCATGAGGCTGCCATTATCGTTATCCACTGCAGAAGAGATTCTTAATTCCTTGAGCTGTGGCACTTGAGCAAGTGGTGCATACTCCGTTGCTTTTGTTGTCATATGTATATTGAGCTCCTTGACGCTACCTAAGTAACGTACAGCGTTGCTGTAAAGTTTGTGAAGCGAGTTGTCACCAAATGTTAGCACACGCAACTTGGTGCCGTTATCGTGGAACTCAATAAGCGGCCCTCGGCTTTCGTTTACTTCTGTCAGGAAGTCATTGTATTGCCGAAAGTGATACAAGCCACTCACGATGCAATCTAGAATTGTAATTAGGTTAATGGCTGTATAAAAAATGAATTAAGCTGCTTAACTGTCTTCTAGTGTTAGTATCCCTTTTATCCTTGGCAGTTTAATCAGTATATCACAAAGACATGCAAATGTGGTGCTGGGCTCATCTTCTCTTGTGCTCAATATAAGATTTTCTAGTCGAGGCATATTTGGCAGAATTTTTGTGATTTGTTCCAAAGCTTGTTCATCTGCCTTTTTTCTGCTTAAATTCACAAACAGACACTTTACATGCTTATAAACTTGGCTAAGTAAAAACATTTCTGCTTTAAAATTAGTTTCAGTGGTATTTCTCAAATCCAGACTTTTGTATAGCACTGCCGCATAGTCTAAATAAATTTTCCGAAAGCGTTTACATGTTTGTGAAAAGCTCAAGTGGCTATCCTGCGGCACTTGCTTGAGGATGCAGGCAATACAATCATCGTTCAGATCAGTAATTTTTAGAACCATATTTTAATTAAAGAAATCCAATATATAAACACAATTAACAGCTGATATAATTTAAAGTGTGACCGTCTGCCTTAAAATGGTCCTACTATTTCCGTTTGCTTTTCAATTGAGCAATTGTTTTGATTTATCGATATAATATCGAAGTAGGTAATCTTTTCATTCCCGCGTTTTTTCCAAGCTACCGAAATTGCAAGCAACCACCACGATCTTTGGCTATCCAAGGTTTCACTCATCCGGAAACCATTGCAGCAGCTACACCACAAACTGCCAAGGCCACTAAATTTACAACTCTAATGTAAGTAACACTGCAGCTGCAGCTGCCGTTGCCTTATTATATATATACCTAACCTTACATACATATACATATACATATACGTATATGTGTTTATTTGGTGATTTCTTTTAGTTTAATTGAATAAAATTGTGTTATTTGAAACGACACAGCAATAATGTCACGCCGCAAAGCACTCACAAACAACAATAACGACGGCGAGGATGTGCAGCCCACTAAAGCAAAGCGTCCGCGCATCGCCTATCATCTGGAGCTGCCCAAACGACGCGAAGTCATTGGCAACGTGCTAGTCTGTGGTACAGGAGATACAGGGCAGCTGGGCTTGGGTGAAGACATTTTGGAGCGCAAGCGTCCTGCTCTTGTAGAGAGCATTCCCAATCCTGTAGATGTGTGTGCCGGCGGCATGCATTGTTTAGTGCTAACAAAAAATGGCCACATCTACTCTTTTGGCTGCAATGACGAGGGCGCACTAGGTCGCGATACCAGTGAGGAAGGCAGTGAAGCCACACCGGGCCTAATCGATTTGCCCGGCAAAGCGCTTTGCGTTTCGGCGGGCGATTCGCATTCGGCTTGCTTGCTGGAAGATGGCCGCGTTTTTGCTTGGGGTTCGTTCCGTGACTCACATGGCAATATGGGACTCACCATCGATGGCAATAAGCGCACACCCATAAATCTACTCGCTAACACACCGTGCTGTAGCATAGCCTCTGGTGCTGATCATTTGGTCATACTCACAACAGTAGGCAAAGTATTTACTGTGGGGTGCGCCGAGCAAGGACAGCTGGGTCGCATATCTGAGCGCTCAGTCGGCGGCGAGGGTAAGAAATTTTAAGTTTTGTGTCTCAGGTAGTTGCTAATTTTTTGCTCTGCATTTTTTCTAGGTCGTCGGGGTAAGCGTGACTTGCTGCGACCGGATCAAGTATTTATCAACCGCGCCAAGCCCTTTGAGGCTATCTGGGCTACAAACTACTGCACATTTTTGCGCGAATCGCAGACTCAGGTCATTTGGGCTGTGGGCCTGAACAACTATAAGCAACTGGCTCACGCTAAGGAAACTGAGCGCGTGCTTATACCCATTAAGACGGAATTGACAAACGTGAAACAAATCGCTGGCGGTCAGCATCATACGATTGTGTTGGACAATGAGCAGACTTGCTTTGCTGTGGGCCGTCCAGAATATGGGCGACTTGGTGTGGGCTCGGTTACAGAGATTGTATCCAAGCTAACACCTATAAAGCCGCTCAGTGGCAAGACCGCATTCGTGGGCTGCGGAGAGGCCTGTTCGTATGCCATAACTACCGATGGCAAGCTGTACTCTTGGGGCTTTGGTTCGAACAATCAGCTGGGCGTAGGCGATGGCGATGATGAGCTGGAACCGGCTCTGGTTAGCAGCAAGAACACACAGAATAAGCGCATGCTTTTGGCATCTGGTGGTGGACAGCACAGTGTGTTTCTGGTCGAGTCGGATGAGCAAGAGGAACAAGAGGAGGAAAAGGAGAATGTGCCACAGGCAGAGACAAGCGAAGCAGAGGCTAGCGAGGCAGACCCCGAGCCAGAGCCTGCAGTTGCTGAAAAGAAGAAGAAGAAATCAGATGAGCAGCAGGAGAAACAGGACGAAGCAGGACAATCAACAAGCGCTCCCAAGAAAACTGCCAGCAAACGTGGCGCCAAGAAGACTAAAAAGTAGATTGCAAATTTTTCGCAACGTTTTGTTTATTTTTTCATTTGCGTATAAGCGCAACCTTTTCTAAATTGAACTGAATCAATATGTTTATTTAAATATTTGTTTTAGAACGTAACTAAAGAAAAGCAAAATATTTGTGTGTGTGTATATTTACAAACTAATCAACCTTTAATCATTAATAGTTATCGTGTTTAGTTTATACATATCGTACATAAATTTGCTAAACGTGCTCTTGCCCTTTATATTGTTTACATAAATGTAAATGCAAGAGAGAGAGAGATAGTGTGGGAGTTGGAACCCATAATATTTACTTAATTTCAAAATACAAACCAAACTCATGTCTAATGCTCACAATAAATTTGTATGCATATGCATATGTATAAATAAATAATATATGCTGTATCTTTCAACTACATGGGTATGACTTCTATGCGGTGCTTCGGTCGCTTGCTCTGCTCCTAGTGACGTAATTGCAGCTGTAGCTGTTGCGATTGTGACTGCAGCTGCGTTTGGGTTGAGGTCAGGTAGTAGCTAACAAACAATATGCAGCACAGCAGCGAGACCGAGAGCAGCAAACGCGCCAATTTACTTGCAAATGCAATAAGACCAATTAGATGACCGCCATTGGCTACACCGCCGCCGCCGTCGCCTTTGCCTTCTACAGTCTGACCACTCTGCAATGCGAGTTGCAGTTGGGCCAGCAGCAGCGCTTCCATACAATCCATATCATCCACATCCAAATTCATGTAGCTTATATCTACACAATCATGTGTGTTCGTATTATAGTCTTCTTTGTTATTATTCACGTTGTTGTTATTATTATTGTTATTGTTGTGGCTGGCAGTGGCTTCGTCTGGTTTGGTCAGATTGCATTGGGATAGTAAATATTATTGTTTGCGCTTGTGTGGGCAGCTATAAGCCGCCGCTTTTTGTCCACAGCTCCCTGGACTGTCTGCCAGCTGCTGATACATAAGAAATCCAAAGCCGGCAAAGAGCAAAAACAATAGCGCCAATGTGACATACTGTAATCTTTGTGTAAATTTCAGTTGCCTTTCCATCATCTTGGCCTGTTCCTCTAGCTGGTTATCTGAAGTTGCGTTACTCTGCAAAATATGAAAACATAAGCACAACATTCCTGATTCATTTTTGGATCAGTTACTTACGGTACCATACTTTCCGGCGGGTTTCCCGGCGCATTTGGAATCATTGTTTTTGGGTTCCTGGCGACACACCAAACGATGATTCTCTACATCTGGATCGCTCGAATCTTTTGCTTTCCACATTTCTGTTACATCATTCTGACAACAGTCGCCGCTGGCTGGTGTAGCCATTATAAGAAATTTATCTTTGGATTCACCGCACAGCTGATGATCCTGCTTTAGCCATATATTTATCTCAGTCCTATCATTGGGCTCCACCAGACCACAACGTGGACGCACGCGAAACTTCTCTGGCGATGTTGTTTGTATCTAAAATGGAGTTTGTACTGTTGTTAGGCGGTTGTTACTTGAGTATCTCATTCACTTACCTTATACGCTACTGGCTCCTTGCTTATATTCTTAAGATGAAGCTTGGCTTCGCCATTTTGTGGGTCGAAGTTGATAAATCCAGTGGGCTCCACTTGCAACATGCCTACGCAGCAGATATAATAATGTATAAGGTTTTCAATATGTTTTCGTTTTCAAAATAAAAATAATTTCAAATTTTTGGGCATCTATCGAACAAACGAAAATATTATAAGAAAAATTCCGTCCGTCAATGTTACTCAATTTTCAACGCTATTTGTTAAATATATAGAACATGTTTTTTATCTGTGGTTCAAATTTATTTTGAATTATACGCACCTTCTTCTAGATCGTTATCGCTCAGACGGGTATCGTGCACCATTGGCGCGCTCTTGGCAAAATGTACCTGGGAATGCAACGAACGGACAAAGAAAATTTATTAATTCATTTTTTCTATACATATGTACAATTATCTGCGGGTGTCAAAGCACTTAATCGATTCCTGCTGAGCTTGCAAAATTCTCAAGTTGCACACTTGAAACAACACTTGAGGGAATTCAATGCATGGGCTCGACACGTTCCGGCTACAGCATAAGATACATAAAAGTATCTTTTAGTTGCGTCGGCCTGTAGTTTGTAATGTTGGCTACTTATAATTAGACCACACCTTTAATGCGTAGCTAGACACTTTAACAGATTGTTAAAAGCACTTTAATTTATTCAAAATCTTATAGTTGCGCAAATAGTTAGTAACTTTATTCTTTATTATTATTGTAGCCGTTGTCAACCAATGCTCTTCAAACTGTAATCAGATACACTTGTCCGGCCTCCACTATGGGCATTTTTGTCTTATCGATATATTGCAAATTGTATTTGATCACGATAAGACTTTCAATCTAAGTTAAAACAAATATAAATGCATACTAATATGCAAAAAAATCTAAATGTATCTTGTTGTTATTCACTGAGTCGTTAAAATTGATCATATTTGTATTTAAAGCATCAACCACTAACACACGCGATACATCGTTTAGTGTAGCAGGCAGCAATTTGTTGCGCACAATTTTTTGCCAAATAAGAAAAATCAAAACAGTTTTAAATAATTAAGAAAAAATAATAGGATGGAATTTTAATGCTTGTAAGTGCATGATTTGCATTTGTTTGCGCTTTTGCTGGATGCACTTGCTATTATTGCAGTGCTGTGTTACACGCATAAACATGATCACATTTGAATAGACACGCATACACACATGTGAATATAATAATAAATCTTAATAAACGCCACCCACCCTAGGCATGTTTGCTGGAAACGAAGAAATGAGCCGTATTGCAATTTATGCTTTCGTTTTTTCTTTTCTTTTTTAACTTTTACCACATTTACACATACATAGATGATGAACACTATGAAAAGACATAAAATTAATTCGAAACGTGTAGCGATAGCATTTGGTATTACAGAACCGAACGTGAAAATACAACTAAAAGCACAGCAGAGGCAACAACACAAAAAAGTAGCTAGCGGGAGTGTTGCCAGCCAAGAGCTCGCGACTAGAAAATACCCTACATTAAAGTCTTTAACAGTTTTCAATGGCGTTGGTAAAAGTTAATATTATTTTGTTTGTTTTTTTTAGCCTTCCGCTCAGATTGTATAGACCCGCTTTGCATACATTAAATGAATAGAAAAAGCTTCTGCAAGCAAAGCTTACGATCAGCTTCCGCTCTCAGAGAGCAATAAAATAGATACATATAGTATATAGACGAATAAACATGTGTTTAAGCGGCACTTGTAGCGGATGACTGATAAATACATATACATACATATGTCTTTATATACAAATGTATGCGGGTGTTGCTGTTGTGTAGTTCTCCCCGTGGGATTATGTGTAATGTATTCCATGAGTGCTCTAGTTTTTACAGGTCAACGCCTCGAAACGCTCCACTGACCAATTCGAGAGCGAAAGTTTAGCAATAAGTCAGAGGACTGACTATAAATAGCATGAATGACAACAATGACAATGACTGTGGTTGGTGCTATGGATTCTATGGCTTTATTATTTATGAGCCGGACACTCTTCTGCGGAAGCGCAGGACACGCAGCGGACCCGACAGCACACCTTAAATCAATACGCGCTTAAAATGTAAATCAATTAAATGCGGCAAGCACAGAAGCCAAAGCTGCTCGCGTGTCCTTAAGCCAACACAAAAGTAATTAACAAACAGACTTGCTTGCGACGGACCTGGGACACACCCAGCCAAGACACTAAGCACATATACAAAAGCACGCATGAGTATGTCAGGTGGATGTTAGCTTAATACGGCACACTACAGTTACCTTCTTATCCAAACCCAAATCGGGATGTGGCTGGTCATCGGCGCCGGCATTAGCTGCTGCGGGTTTGGGCGGCAGCCGTTTGGACTCGGCTACAAAGCTAAACTCATAGCTATCAGTGCCGCCCCAGCTGGTCAAACAATTGTCCTGACTGACGTATTGTGTGATGTCCTTTTTCGATATCATTTTCAATATCTCCACAGCCTTTGGCGGCAACAGCGCTTTGATGACCTTAAAGGCAGCTATAACAATAGAGCGCTAGCGTCAAAGTTCAAAGTGCAACTGCGCGTCAAGTTTTAAATTACCATTAAGCACCCAGGCCAGCTCAAATACGAGTATATAGTTGAGTACATTGGGATAATACAGCTTGAAGGTTTCCACAATGCGCTTTACCATCTCCAGATCCAAGGTAGCCAGCCCAGTGCCGGCCATATCGAAGAATATGCTCAGCTGTGTCATGTGCTGCTGCCGCTGCACTCGTTCCACCCAGTAAACCACAATGCGTATGAGCTCATCCAGGTTCTTAGACTTGCTGTGCAGCTTGACGCGAAAGATGAGCAGCGGCTTGCCATTCAAGTCATGATTGTGCACAAAGACTGAGCCCTCCCTTAAGTACTGCTGATTAACCGAGCTGTCGGTGAGCTCATTCGCACCGTAGGACTGGCGCCAAATACAAGTCTCCCAAAGATTGCTGAAGGACGCTTCCATGTCCAAGTCGTGCATTTCCAGAAATCGACGCAGCCAGACCTCATCGTTCCGTATGCGTTCAAGATCAATTGGATGGAATGGTACTATAAAAACAACATTAAGTAGCGATAAGTTTTAATAACCAGTTTTGGTTTTATTGGTGGTAAACACTGCTGAGATATTGCAGTAACTTGCTTTAGTAGGGTGGGCCGTAATCTACGGAAAACTTTGAGAATGTTTTCCTTGTTTTGCGAAAGTTAAAAGCATAAGTATTTTTTTTTAATATTTTATTGTAATATATATATTTTTAAATATCTTAGTTAAATGCTCTCCTAATTTCAGCTCATCAGTTTATCAATTATTTAAAATTGAGGATTGACGATTTGAGAATTAATTTAAGAATTAAGTTACGATTTTTCTATAATCGATGCACCCTAGTGTTTACTTTGGCCTTATCACAGTCAGTAAAATAGTATTTCTACAGAGAAATAATTTATGCAAGTTGTTATACTATTTATACAGTTTGTGCCAATAAGTAGTTAACAAAGGCGAATCGTAAATAAGCAAACGTTAATTTGCTTTTTAATATGCTTGTTTAAAAATAATGCGTCAACTTGTTTACTATTTACTGTTTATATAGTAGATAAAAGTGAACCGCACTCACCTGTTGGCGGTGTGGCGTCGTATTTGGCATTGAACTTTTGACGCAGCTCCTCGATTTGCGCGCTGCTGGGATTCTTAACCTTAGCGCCCATGTTGACCACTTGACACTTGTGCAACAGCCAGTTACAGACTAAACATTGAACTTGAGCAACAGTCAAGTTAGTTTTGGGCCCGGTCGATGCTTATCGCAACAGCTACAAGTGCTGCGATTAGATTTTCATTTACCAAAAATAAATGCTCCACTAGCAAGTTGAAGCGCTGATACGCTTGATACGAGCTGCAATGGTGAACTAACGGTGCAAACTAAACTTGAAGGCGCGCGCGGCGATCGTAGTTAACAGTCGGGCGGCGTGCGCAGCGTAAGTGGAGCACCAAAGTGGGCTGAAGAGCGCCTTGTAAAGGGCAGCGTGGCTGCAATGGAACGTGATCGCAGCCGCAAGCGCGCGGCATTTAAATGAGCTGCGCTTTGAGTGAAAGCTTGCACTCGAAGCTTTTGCACTTTGAGCTACAAAAATCATGAAGTGCGACTTTAGACAATAAATACATTGTTTATTATTTACAAGCGCTTATATGCAGTCGGCATTTAGTTGCTGACAAACTTAAAGCTATAGTCATCGTTGCCGCCCCAGATTTTGAGGCAGTTGTCCTGGTCCACATACTCGCCGATGTCCTTCTTGGTGGTGACACGCAGGATTTCCAAGGCCTCTGGCGGCATAAAGCCCTTGACGATTTTGAACGCCGCTGCATAATTAAAACGAAAATTATATTATGGCAAACTAATTAATTGCCGAATGACTCACCATTGAGTAGGAAGGGCAGCTCGTGCACGATTATCCAGTTGGGTGCATTGGGATATTTGGTTTCAAACACGTTTATAATGGCCTTTATGAAGTCCACATCCAAGTTGCTGAGACCCGCGCCGGTCATGTCCATGAATAGCGTTACCTTTTGCAAATATTTCTCGCGCTGCATGCGCTCCACCCAGTAGACAACTATACGCAGCAAGTCGTCTTGGCTCTTGCTCTTCGAGTGCTTGGAGAAGTTCACAATGAGCAGTGGGCAGCTGTCCATATCCTGATTGTGCACATAGATCTCGCCGTCGTGCAAGTATTCCTGATTCAGGCTCGCCTCGGTGATTTCATTGACGCCATAGCTCTGACGCCAGGCCAGATTGTCCCACAAGCGCACTATGCACTTTTCCACATCCAGCTTGTAGGCTTCCAGCAGCTTGGTAATCCAGATGTCATTGTCGTTGATGCGCGCCAGATCTTTGGCACAGAAGGGCACTGCGAAAAGTTGTAAGCCATTAAGCAAGAGCCTTTGCGTTTTTTTTTGGGAGTCTTACCTGCTGGTGGCTCCGTCTCCATGCGTTTGAACAAACGCGTCTTTACCTCGCTTATTTGCGCGGCTGTGGGCTGTGGCTTGGCTTCCTTGGGCGGCATTGTGAATGAACAGTAGCAGTTGCTTGGCGTTCAATTTATATCAAAGACACTCGACAAACTTATCAGTCAGTGCGACAGCTGCTATCTTATCAGCAATAATTTATAAATCCCCCAAGGCGGTCGCAGTTCAAGTGCAGCTACTGTAGCTTCAGTAACAACCAAACAGCTCCAACAGTAAAGTTAAACTAACAGCTGCAGCCTCTGTAATGATCGAGCGACTGCTTGCTCTGGTTTTAAGCGATCGTAAATGCGTGCGGGGGGGCGGGAGTCCGTCCAGTCAGTCAGCGCTTTAATCAATCTGAAAATAGAAGAAGCAGATTGTGTATATGTTACGCGAGCAGAGCAATAAACACAGGAAGAGGCGGGGAAAGTCAATTGCGATAAGACGACGGGGGGAAACAGTCAATTACCTACCCAGACCCGATTCAGTTGTGACTCGATTTTGAAAATAGATTTGTGTTTGCTCTGGTTTGCTTTTGTTGGACCAGCCAAGGCACATGTTGCTATAAAAACAAAAACACTTTGGCGGGCGACTGAGAGAGAATTTGTATATGACAGATGCCACATAAATTGAAAAAGCAGTGAGCTATAGACCTAGACCTAGACTTTCTATTAGTTGAATATCATGAAAAAGTAAATGAGCTTTTTATACGTTACTTTTAAAATTAAGTTTAATATTAATTGGTTGTAGATTAAATTGAATTTTGGGTCAACTTTAAGCAGCCAACAAATAATATTATAATACAAATTCAGCAATAAAATATTTTTAATAATATTGTTCGAATTAAAATATTAAAGTGCATAGAGATTCAAAATCAAATCATTTTCATACAATTTAAATTTATGATCTGCTAATAAATAATTCTAAAAACTCCGGCAAAGCAAATCGAATGAAATAAAATTTATCGACTTTAAAAAGGAAACTGCACTTTTATATTTAATCGCTTAAAATAAAAAAGGTATAATTTATAAGTGGCCTGTTGTACTTATAAATAATTTATTAAACTTTGAAACTTTGATTTTGTATTTTATTTAATGCAATTATAAGCAAACTTCTCAGCATATGGCACAAAATTTACATAACTGGAAGCAAATTTGCATGTGCATAGGTGAAAGATACTAGGAAATTAAGAAATACTCACGTTAAAAATTGCGTATACGTTATGGTGGCGACTTAAAGTGTTCGCGCTTGAAAATCAAAAACAAATTGCCAATAATTGTATCAATAATATCAATATCAGCTGGCGCTTGCTGCTGCTTTTGTTGACATTGGGGCAAGCGAGCAATGATTTGTTGAATGAGAGAGAACGGAGGACAAGTTGCAATGCATATTGAAAGCTCCTTGGCCGCAGCGCCCACCAACCGTCCCTGACATCCATATTGGCCCACAGCCATCAGCTATTAGCCAGTGATGGCAGAGCGGAGAAGCATCACTGCAAACTTTTGCTGGCGTTGGCCCAGTTGTGTTGTTTACGTGAAAACGTGCGCGTGGAACGCTACAGTAAATTATCCCGCTCGCCGTTTAGTGTGTCCATGCGATTGCCCTGGTGGGCAGAACGTTGAATTAAGTAGCCAAAGATGAAGTTCGCGGAGCACTTGAGCGCACACATTACGCCGGAATGGCGTAAACAGTATATTAATTATGAGGTAAAGTTGAAAAGAAAATTCATGTATATGTATATATTATGTGTAGATACACAAGTGGGTGCTTTTCCTCGCTTGCGCTCTGACGTCACGTGAAAACTCGCGAGCAGCTGCTCAAAAGCTTGGAGAGCTTTTTAGTTTTGGCGTCTGCGCCATGACTTAGCGCGTCGTTTGTTGTGCTCGCTCTGTACGTAAACAAAGTAAATGGAAAAGCGCTGACTACAGTGTCAGCCAGCATTAGGTGTATAAGAAACTCCAATCGTTTATCTGTAAAATTTAAACTAAAGAAAATAGTCTTGAAAATGATTATTCAAAGTTTATTTTATTGATTTACAATTTATTATTCATTAATATTGATTATTCCTTATTATGGCTACTTAGGAAATGAAGGCAATGCTGTATGCTGCTATTGAGCAGGCGCCCTCGGCTGAGCTTGTGGATCGGGAGATGGTCACACGCTACTTTGCCAAATTCGACGAGGAGTTCTTTCACTACTGCGACAAGGAACTGGCCAAAATTAATACATTCTACTCGGAGAAGATGGCGGAGGCCACTCGCAAGTACGCCAATCTGCGCAGTGAGCTGACAGAGGCCATGGAAATGGGGCACGTGAAGAAGGTGCCCGCTTGGAAGCGACGCACTCCGCTGGGCAAGAGGAATGTGCCCGCGCGCAAGATACAGGATCTCAAGTTGGCATTTAGCGAGTTCTATTTGGGTCTGATACTGCTGCAGAACTATCAGAATCTGAACTTTACTGGTTTTCGCAAGATACTCAAGAAGCACGACAAGCTGCTCAGTGTTGAGTTCGGAGCGCGCTGGCGCTGCGATCACGTCGAGGCGGCGCATTTCTATATAAACAAAGACATTGACAGACTCATACAGGAAACGGAGCAGGCGGTCACACAGGATATTGAAGGCGGCGATAGGCAACGTAAGTTGACTGCATAAAATAAATATAAATGTATTAAATTCTATGGAGCTCAATTTACAGGTGCTATGAAACGTTTGCGCGTGCCGCCGCTGGGCGAGCAGCAAAGTCCTTGGACCACGTTCAAGGTGGGTCTGTTCTCAGGCGCCTTTGTGGTGCTGCTGCTGACCGTCATCATAGCCGCCATGTTCTATGGCTTTGGCGAGAACTGGCGCGTTGGCCTGCGCATGTTTCGCGCTCCATTTCTCATCACCGAATGCCTCTTTCTTTGGGGCGTCAATGTCTATGGCTGGCGCTCGTCTGGTGTCAATCATGTGCTGATCTTCGAGCTCGATCCACGCAATCATCTCTCCGAACAGAATATAATGGAAATTGCCTCTGTCTTTGGCGTCATCTGGGCGCTCTGTGTGCTCTGCTATATCTTTTGCGAGCCCCTGGGCATACCGCAGTACTCTGCTCCCATATTTCTCTATACGCTGATGGTGGCATTCCTACTCAATCCCACCAAGACATTTCATCACGAGGCACGCTATTGGGCCATACGCGTGCTGAGCCGCGTCATCATGGCTCCGTTTTGTTTTGTCAACTTTGCCGACTTCTGGCTGGCCGATCAGCTGAATAGCATGGTGCCAGCCTTTCTGGATATACCTTTCTTGATCTGCTTCTTTGGCCTCAATCCCAGCTGGAACAAGGCTGGCAAGGGTGAGTTTTTACTTACTTATTTTAAAAATTTATTGCACGGGCTTAGAAGAAAACTCTTAATAAAACAAGCAGCCAATCATATTATTTATTCAATGTTATCTGGCTTAAATTATTGGCTGCAATCGAAAGTGCCTCGAAATTTATGCATAGTGAATTTGATCTGTTAAAAACTGTGCACGTAAATTGATTTATTTTTGTATCCCATCTGAGCTGGGAGAATACAATTATTTTTTAAATAAACTTAGCAACTACAAAATACATATTTTATCCATAGATCTCATATTCTTTGAGTTCTAGTCGTTCCAATAGACAAAGAGAATAACATACATGGCTAAATGTCTTTCTGATAACTGACAGCTATTTTCTCCAGTTAAAATAAACTCAAGTTCAAATTATACTTTTTCATTTTGTATCAAAAATGTCAAAGTGCATATTATTATCAAGTGAATTAAATTCATGTTTAAATTGTGAAAATGAAAAGCGCTTTAAGCATTTGACATATATTTGACTTTGACTTTGAACTCTTGAGAATTATCTTTCACAGCAAGCACTTTTAATTGCTTTCCCACTCTGTTATGTCGTTACTAATTAACTTGAATTAGGCTTCAAGTTCGCTTGTTTGACATTCATGTATGTAAATTTATGCAGTACGCACACCGCAATTGCAATTTGATATCATCGCTCTTGTTATTTATACGTCTATGTTTGCTTAACTCTTACAGCTGGCTACCATTGTGTGGAGTACGTATCCATATTACATCCCATTGTGGCCATATTGCCGGCATACTTTCGCTTCGCTCAATGCATTCGACGCTATCGCGATACAAAGGAGGCGTTTCCGCATTTGGTTAACGCCGCCAAGTATGCCACATCTTTCTTTGTAGTCATCTTTGCGCACAAATATCACACAACCACAGGTGAGGTCGCACTACGCTGAACACTCAAGCTCATTATGCGTGCTGGCCAATTAGCGTTGCCTAATGCAAACGCTTGGTCATTTTATTTGGCACGTAACTCACACTTTGCCTTTATAGATACTTATCCGCTCTCGAAGGAGAATCCTTGGTTCTATTGCTGGGTTATCGCAGCGGTATTCTCCTCCTGCTACGCCTACACTTGGGACATTAAGATGGACTGGGGTCTGTTCGACTCGAAGGCGGGCGACAATCGTTTCTTGCGTGAGGAAATTGTTTATTCATCCACGGTGAGTGCGTGGTTTTGGCTTGGGGGGGGGGGGGAGGCGATATAAATTAGTTATGAGGCAACTTCTATTGAAATTAAGTTACATTACGTTTTGTTTATGTTCGCAGTGGTTCTACTACTTTGGCATAATTGAGGATTTGATATTGCGTTTCAGCTGGACGCTGTCCATGAGCCTCATACAAGCGGGCTACATCGAAGGTGATGTCATGATGACCATACTCAGTCCCTTGGAGGTATTTCGACGCTTCATATGGAACTACTTTCGCCTGGAGAATGAGCATCTCAACAACGTGGGCAAATTCAGAGCGGTGCGTGACATATCCGTGGCACCCTTGGACTGCTCAGATCAGACTACTATACTGCGCATGATGGATGATCCCGATGGCGTCATTAATCGCCGGCGTGGCAAGGGCGCCAACGTTGGCAGCAAGTCCAAAAAGCAAAAGCAGGGGCAGCAACGTTTACTGCTGCAAGGCGAATCTAATGAGGATCTGTGCACCTAGCTGTGCCTGTTTATGAACAGCAAGTGCTAAATATTATCAATATAATTTTTAAATCCCAAATAAAAAACTGACTATTTATAACTATTTAAGAATTATATTTTGGTAAGGATTTATTTTAGCTGCGACAAATGTTGAATGAGACAAACGCATTTAGACAGCTTTAATTTAATATTAATTATAAACTTAGTTAGGTTTAGTATTTTTGTTTGTAACTCTTTTTTTGTAACCCAAAATACACATTTGTATTTGTTTTCTTTCAGGTGAGAAGCTGATACATACATATTAAATGTTGAATGTCTATAAATAAAATATATATGTGTATATAATTATAAACAAAATAAATAAAATTATAGTCAATATCATAGAGTTCAAAACTGTGCCTGTTGCTGTTTTTCTTGATTTACGCAGCATATATAAAATATATATTCACAGCTAAGAGAACTGATAGTCCTTACTATATTTTTGTAAAGGGTCCAACAAGCATTCGTAAATTGATATATAAACTTAAATTTCTTTGTAGCTGCATTCCCCACTTAGCTTGTGTCAATGTCGCAAATATTTTAGACCAAAAGGTCTCGCTCCCCTTACTTGGCATCAATTCCTAAGTTTCTGCTTTGTTCAGGACAAAGAAAAAATGCGACTAATTAAGCTTTCTATTGAAAAAACACACATAACTGTACATAGATGACATAAAGCATGCTCTACGCTTATGAGAAATTCTATTCCAGCCAGCTGCACACTCCATGTGGCAAACATTGCAATTATTGTTGGCATTTATTATTGCAAGTAGTTACGCTTTATTGGCATCAGTATTATGTTTATTAGCGCTTTGTTGATTAGCTGCAGCTCAATTATTTATGATAGCCGCCAGTGCTTTTCTATAATTACTTGGCTTATCTCGTTGACAAAGTCCAATGCAATTTTTAATTGATAAATTACGAGCTGCTTCGAAGCTAACATAATCTCAGTGCTAGGCTAAAAATATGTGCGTACTTTAGACTAAAATGCTGTATCTGCAAAGGTAATCCGCTTATACAACAAATGTCTTTCACTCAAAGCTTTTTGGGCGATACTCTGGCAGCTGCCCGCGGCCCACTCCCAGTTGCTCTTGTTTGATATTGATTGATGGCTTTGTGTTCAGTTTATGGCTTGGCTTTAAGTGCACCAATAATAATCGTATAATAAATGTTTGCTCAACTTTTGTGTGGTTCGCTTGCTTTAAGCTAACGATTTGCCATTGGCTATAATATATAATTACTGCCTAAAGTGCAATCATTTAAAGTGTTCCCCAATGTGCGGATGGGTGGGAGTTTACTTCGCTTCATTTAAACTTTTGCAAATTGTGGCGCATGAAATAAGTTTGTGACATTTTTGCATAATAGTTGGCAACAAATTTCCAAACTTTCTGCCTTTCCAGGAACGCATTTCACTTTTTGCTCAAACATATGAGTTCAAGGCTATGTCTGTGTGTTGCTCTCAAATAATATTTCAAATGCAAATAATGGATAAACTCAGATAGATGTATATATAAACAATCGATATATGCCATTGAATAAACATTTGAAGTAGCAGCAACATTAAATATAAGAAAACATTTTATTTTATTTAAATTATAATAACTAACACTATACTGATTACAGACCTGATTGGAATTCTTGGTATCGTTGACTGTAGCCACATTTAAATATAAATTATTAAAATTAAACATAATACTTAAATATTACAATAAAATAAAATGTATTTAGAAGGCTGCAGCTGAAGGCTTTGGTGCGTGCGCTTTTCGCAATAAATGAATGCTGCGAAGCTTTTAATTTGAAATAAATTCGTTTGACAACGTGATTGATATGCGTGGGTGGCTGTGAAACTGAGCTACAATTCAATGTGAAATGTTATGTTGCGTTTTATGTGGAGTTTTAGCAATGCTTGTGATTTACAATTAATTTCCTTTGGGGCTTACTCGAAAGCAATGCGGGCTTAGCAAAAAGGGCACGTGTATATGTTGCCGCAAGAAATCGATATTATAATATGTATAAAAAAAATTTCAAGTTTAACAAGCACTGTATTTTGCCTTAAATTTGAAATTTAATATGCATAATAGTAGTGTGTAATAGTAAATAATAATAATTTAATTATCAACAGCTTAGCTGCACATTTGCTTTTTGAAATATAAAAGCATAGCATACTCTATGGCGCACTTTTCTTTTTGCTATACAAAACATTTATTTTATTTATATATGTATAACAAGCGTTTTAGTTTTAAAGCTTAACGTCTAAACTTAATTATTTAGTCGACTATATTAAAAGTTAATTAATATACGACGGCAGCTTTACCAGCCAACTGACTGAGATAAGCCTCAATTAATTTAGACTAAGCGCTTTGCAAACCTTTTCTATTAAAAAAATTGCGTTTGTTGTTTTTGTTGCATGTTACGTGGGCAACAGCGTGTAATCACTTTATTGTTGTTTGCACGCTGCTTCAATTGCAAAATGATAGCTATCAACTGTATCCCAAAAGTGTTGCCCTTTGGTAACATGGGCGTAGCTATGATGCTATTCAGGGACGGGTAGCAGTTGTTATAAGCCATAAAGTATTAATTATAAATTTACAGAACTTTTACTTACATTTTTAGCATATGCTGCCTTGCCATTCTCTGACTACGCCCATGCTATACCTTTTTTTTTTTGTGTTGCTTGGGGCCAAACTCACTTTTGAGTATTTTTATTAGTTGCTCTATGTGCTATGATTTATACGCGTTGATGTAGATGAGATGATAACACATAAGGGACAAAATGTTACTGGCTTAGAGTTTTTGGGAGCTGCCGTTTGGCCATTGTGCGCTCGCAGCTGGCATTGAATGCTTTTCTCAGGCAACAACTTTTGCCGGAATACCAAATCAACTTACATTTTGCTTTCTGACTAAAGCAAAGCAAGCGGCTTTGACACGTACACTTTGGGTTGCTTTAGCGCTGTCGCAGCAGTTGATGTGACACCGACGCACAAACACACAGACACGCATACACACGCATACACTTGACTGCTTTCAATGTTGATTGTGGCGTATGTAAACATGCCAAGGCTAACACACATACCCATATATGTATGTATATATGTATAAGTGCACAATGTATTTATGCTTGCCTGACTTGGTTTGGGTTTTGTGTGCAGTAAGCATTGCGTATACGCCACGTTGCGTTGCCAGGCTTTTGTTTTCTGCTGACTGACAACAATAAACACCAACACCCTTCGATATTAACTAGCATATCAGATGGATGTGCCTCACGCTCCAGCAGTTGCCATGCACACCGCAACGCTTGCCAACTCAATTATAAACATTTTTCATCCGTGTCTGATTGTCTTGCAGCTGCAATATTGGCTACAAAAATGTTGTTGCATGAAATTCGACAATGGATTTACGCTTTAATACAAAGCTGGATAATCAGTGTATGTTGCCATCTGATTGGCATCCCATTGTCATTGCAGTTACACACATATTCCTGTCCATATTTTGCCGATGCATTAGCAATGCATGAGAATTCATAGCTCAAATCAATGCCACCTTAAAATTGTTACAATTGATATGCCAAACTGTTCTAATTAGCATTTAATATACGATGCTATCAAATTTAGACGTCATCTGTGTGTATTTCTAATTAGTTATTGAGTGCTCAGCATCAACAGCCAGACAGGGTGTATATATGCAAATAAATTTATGCTACACCAACAGCTTGAGTCCACAATAGAACAATTTATGTACACACTGGTAATTACATTGGGTAATCATTCGAAAATTTGAAAGTACTTGAATTAAAGTCACTGTGGCTCGAACAAACATATCAAGTTAGTTGAGATTAGTAAAGGTTAAAATATTTATTTGCTGCTGCAAGTTAGAATTATAAACATTTATTCAGCGTATATAAATTTTAATCTGTGCTTAATCTGTGCCTAATCTTTTTATTTTCGGCTTGTTGGGGTTAATCTGTGTTGAATCTTTCGATTAACCTATGTGTCGATCATCAAATTAGTCTGTGCCTAATCTTCGGATTGATTTGTGTTTAATCTTTGAATTAATTAAAGCTTATCGTATTGAATCTTTAGATTAATCGTCAAATCAATCTGTGCCTAATACTTGGTAGCTTATTTACCCAAATCTGCTGCCACAATTGTAAGCTGTGTGCCTAACAAAATTTATTATATGACCAAGTTATACAATAATGCTGTTCAAATTAATTTTCATAATTATTGACAATATTTTGTACCCAAAATTCAAAGCTAATCCCCAACGGGAATCAAATGCAAAACAAAGCGTTTGCTCTAACCCAAATCCTACACCCAACTCACATAAGTTAATTAATTGTTTTAGTTTAAGCCCACAAACACGCGTTGGCCCCAAAAATTTGTTATGTTGTGTCTATGCGGGTAAATGGAATCGCCATTTAATTAGCCAGGCAAACATTTTGACAGCCTGTCAGTCAGATATAGCCTGTGCACGGCATTAACAATGCACGGTTGACTCCATATTGAACATGGTATTTGCGAAAAGTTGTAACAATTTCCAGCTGAGTTGCTGAGTAATTCGGGTGGAGGTCTTTAACCTGCGCTGAAAGCAGCTTGATTGATGGCAAATGCTATTGGCAGAGCTATTTATAATACGGCTGCTCGTATGCTTAATATTTATCATGCATATGCGCATATAGACATAAGTGTATTGGGTTTGTGTTTGTTTGCTTATGAAATTTGATGGAAACTAATGGAAACCGAAAGTGCCCAGTCGCCACGTCAAAATGTGACCCCGCGGAGTGCTAAAAGCGCCGTAAATTAAATAGAATAAAATATTTTGCATGCAACCTAAGCTCAATGGGAATATGCATGATATCCATCTTGAAGGCGCAAAGTCCATTTATCGTTCGGTATATCAAATATATCAATTGTCAATGTTATTTAAGCTACAGCGCCGCACTTCACTCCAAGCTACCATAAAAGCTGATTTACGAGCAACATTTGTAGCATGCCCAACCCCAAAAAGTGGGCGGCAGAGCCCTTAAGCACTTTTGTGCACAGCGTTACGAAAAAATGTCAAATTTTTTTAGCTGTTTTGACAGCGAATTAAAATAAACAGTAAGCGAAATGACAATGAAAACATTCTAATGAAATGTCAACATTACTATGCTCCAAAGTATTTGCTGCTGATGCTGTCGCAATGGGCAGGATTAACAAACTCGGCATAGGGCAATTGTTGCATATATATTTATATTATTGTTAGCTTGTAGGTAAAGAAATTAAAATCTTTGCTAAAAGTTATGTTTACATTTATTTAATTATCGAATGCAGCTTGATATCTGTTTTCTTATTTTAATTAAATATAGTATATGCACTTCATTCACTTTGTAATGAATTTAAAATTTCATGTTTGCACTTCACATTCCAGAGCAAATATGGTATGCAGTATTTATGTTGAGTCGCCCTTGCCAGCAGCAGAGCAAACAATAAAATGTTGAGCCTGCTCTGCTCTGCTCTGTTCGGATTTTCTGAGTAATTTGTAGCAAAAATGTAAAAGTTTATATTTGCGCAAGAAAAACACGCAGTGGCGAGTTGCGTAAAGAAATTGTTTAATTTAATTAAGCTCAATATTCTTTTTGTATTCAATTAAACAGCGTCTGAAGAATTAAAAATGTTTTTCATGTCTAGGCAGCCGCCCATATTAAATAATTATAATCCGCTGCGCATGCTACAATTTAATTCTAATTGTGAGTACTCGATCAGACCTTTCATGAATCATAAAGAACAAATTGAAAAGCTTTTATTCACATCCTTTTACATGTAATTCCTTCTGAAAAGGGTTGCAGTCAGGTCGGCCGGATCTGCCTGCTTTTGTTTCGACAAGCGCCGCAAATTGCGCAATTGTTTGCTTTAAGCATTATATGTGAGCCCATGTGGGTGAGCCCATGTCAAATAATATGGTCACATGGGAGACTGCCGCCGTCGTCGCTAAGATTGATGCGCCACTTACCCACATAATTTACGCGCAGGATTTATTACTGACGGCTCAGTGTCCGCCTACTGGAGTATCTTACTAATTAGTCAAGACGCTAAAATAATGTGCATGCAACTGAAAATATTTGTGAGCACCTTTCGGTTTGGCAGGTAAGTGCCTTGCCTAATTAAGATAAATACGGCATCTTAGCTAAAGCTGTTTATGGCTTAGACTTCTTATTAAGTTATTGAACAAGCAATAACGTTATACCGCATTTTCTCAGACTTTTCCCAGTAAGCAGAGCTACAGCTTATCTCTTGCTTTGAGGCTTGCAAATAATGCGGGTTTTCTAGGTATTAGGCTGCTAAGTCGTTGCACAATTGTGGCAAGCAAATCCTTTTCATAAAATTTTCTTTGCTTTCACTATTTGTTGCAGCGTAAATATTAATTGGAATTGTAGCTTTTATAATTTGAAAAAAAGTCAAATGAATACCAGTATATTTTAATTTACATATTTGATTATGATTTCATAAAAATTTAATTTTCGTAATACAGCAAAAAAATATGATGCTGTCTTATGCTTTAATATGCATAAGCTTAAAGCTCCAAGTGACTCTTTCGACTTTCGGCTTTGGCATAAGGCATACCTCATGCATAGCTGAGAGCCTCGCTTGTCTGATGAATAAAGTGCCTGGCAGTCACACGCTGCGTATACGCAATAAAACGCCACCAAGTGACAAGCCATGTGCTTTCTTTTTTGTTTCTTTAAATAAAACTTTACGCAGTCGTCATAAGCCATTCATCATACAGCAAGCAAGCAGTCGGGCTGTCTGACTTTGTCGAGCGAAGTGAACTTAAATTTGTCAATATTTTGATTTACGAGCTGCTTTTAAATGGCAATGATTCTAAGAACATGGACAAACCACATCAAATACTTTAAATACATTGTATAAAGCGGCTTGGCTGGGCTTTGTCGGACAGTATTACATGCCTGAAATATTTAGCAAATGTACGTGCACGCATCATTGGCATTGTAATTGAATTTTCACTCAAGTCGGTAACGCTGGCAAATGTTGTCACTTGCCTGGTCGCTCTCAAACGCTAATGGAAAACTCATTATACACAATGACGTTGAGCAGGCGTTGAGTGCTGCAATTAGAGCGAGCGCAGCAGCAGCGGTTGGACGCATGTAGTGAAGTTCTTTTCGCAATGGCTTGGCTAAGTGTGCTTATTGCCAATTACGTTCCCAGCACATATGTCGTAAGTGAGCGTTTGTTCACAAGTAGCAGCTTTTGTAATGTAAATCAGACCATTCCATGCTACGAACACAAACCCACAGCTCGCATGTCCTTATCATAGAAACAACACGCGGGTTGTGTCACTGCGCAATTTGTATGGTAATTCATTGGCTGCCACAAAACTAGTTTACAACTCAACAAAAACAGTGAGCATTTATATTAGTTGCATGTTTACATTGCGAGTTGCTTTATAGACTCTGTGCAAACAGCATATAGCAGTTTAATAGTTTGCGCGCTAGACAAACAAGAGGTAGGTGGAAGTTTAATAGTATGGCTTGCTGGGATTGCACTGTGACTATCGCTTGATGATAAGTATTATAAGTCTGTAAAAAGAAAAGTTAAGTAGACGATATTAACTTGAATTTGCTATAAAAAATACAACAGGATTCAAATAACTTCTGAAGAGTTAAGCCCATAGTTTTCAATTTAATTGTTGAATCTGAATTGAATAACAAGAATATTAATTGCATTTGCTTCGACGACAACTTGATTGTTATGTGGGTGTTCATGAGAATTTATATGGACTTGTGTTTGCATAAGCATTACCATATATCAACGAATATTACGAATATTTAAATGTTTCGTATCACACACACGCTCTTTGTGCAGAGTCTACTTGTGACGCTTGTGGCCAGCTTTACTTTTTAAATTTAAAATGTTACATTTTAAAGGCAAATGAGTTTTGCGACCACTGCGTATGCGCAATTTTATTGTACATACGCGCAACAGTACGCATCGTCACTTTAAGGTTTAAAGTGCGCTTTAAGCTATAAAATAGAAATTGTTACAAGCAATGTGCATGCGCAATTTTATTTGCAACTGTTAGTTGTGCTTTGAGCTATTAAACTTTAATTTAATTGCTAAGCAATGTATGCTGCAGCTCATGCAATTCAGCTTTGCGCCCTAAGCCATGCGGAATAGGTGACATATTGCTGTTAGCTATGACATTTAGCTTTCTGTCTGTCAGTTCTTTTTGACTTTTAGCTTGCAGAGCAGCTAATAATAGCGAGAGCGAGTGCAAGCTGAACAAAAGTGTTGCCTGCTTTTGGGCAAATATCTGTCTGTGCAGCAAATTGTAATTAAGCGTAGGGTAATCTAGAGCAGCCGTGATTAACTGCCATGAAATGAAATTCGCTTTGTTTGAGTTACGCTGCGAGTTGCTGCAGGCTAACCAACTTGAATACTTGTAAAAGGCAAGCGCTTGTAGAGCTACGTTTAAGCAGCGCAGCCCTAGAGCTGTTTGTCATGAGTTTTGAAGTTAAATTCATTTGAATGCTGGGCAATTTAAAGGCGCCTCATAATTTGTTTGCTTTACCGCATAGGCAATGTAAACATGAGAGCAGCTGCATAAATAAAGCAACGCCAATGCAAGCTGATGAGTTTAAAATGCCTGCAAAGCCACACCAAAAGTTTATTTACATGCATGCATTGTTGTACTTACTGCTCGTCGAAGATAACAACCTGTTGTTGTACATTGTTGCATGCAACATGCTGCCAATCAAAGCATAATGGCATTTCTGTTGTTACCAAACGCTTTGAGCCACCTACTCTTGCATAAGCAAGCAGCTCGGCAAACAGCCAGGCCTTGGGCTCTAGAGCTAGAGCTGCATTTCATTTTCAGTTTCTATTCCTAGCATGTTTTATTTGCACACGTGCATGTAAAAATATTGAGTACAACAGCGTTTGGCAATCAATGCAGCGAGTTTGGGTCTAAGGTTATAATTGGTACAATGGCATTCATCGCGGCATCATCTGTTGGCTGCTCCGACATGTAAATGCCAATGCCATTGCCATTGCCATTGCCGTTGCCGTTGATTGGCATCAGCTGCAGCGCTGAGCTATGGGAATCTGCAAAGCGTTGAGTACGTTGGAAATATGCTACATAGTTGCAAGTGAGATGAACTTACCTGGAACTATGTTGACTTGTTGCTGCTGCTGTTGTTGCTCCTCTTCCTCGGTAATTGTGGAGAAATTTGTGGGTCGCTGGGACGTGTTCAGTGGACTGTTGGGGAGCAGACGGCGCGAGTGCGGCTTGCCCGCTATCAGCTTCTGCTGTTGCTGCTGCTGCTGACGCTTGCGTTTGCCTTTGCTCAGCTGTGTGGGCGCCTTGTATACCACTGTAGGCTAGGTCGGATGAATTTGATTCGTAAACTGTGTTTGCCTTAAGCATCTAAATCAATACACTCAAGCACTCACCGGCTGTGCGGCTTGTTGCCGCTGCTCAGTCCTCTGCACGCAATACGATTGATACTGAGAGATAACGCAGAGCAGTGAGTAGACCTAAAAGCCAAAACATTGTTTATCCATTTCATAATGTAAATATAACAATCAACAGCAACGCAAAAGTTGAATTATTAAAATGAAATACAGAATAAAAGGAGAGTTAATTTAAACCAAAAATAAAAGCTTTTCATAGTTATTACCTTATAACAATTTACACTAGGCAACAAACAATATACTTAGGATTATTTGCTTATCTTCATGTTGCATCTAGTCACAAGGCTTTGATGCTTCAGATATAAATCTAAGTGTTGCAGCAGCTCAAAATTCTTTACAATAATTTAAAAAAATTCTTAGAAAAACGTTGGCAAGCAAAATTTAAAAAATTGTATTTATGTTCGGCAGGCTCCTACCTAGGGGAATTTTACAAAAGGAATCTTTAAGTAGAAATACATTCAGAAGTGGTTGCTTGTTTGTTGCCTTATGCTTTCAATTCAATGCAAACAAATATTAAACATTAAAGCTGTATAAAATAAAATATAGAATAAGCGGGAGGCATATCAATTTATTTTATATAATTTATGTGAATAAGAAAGTATGGTATATACTATATTTATTTGAAGTTAAAAGGATTAAGATTGTAATTCGATTGGCTGGCACTTACGTTTAGGCACAGTATGAAAAAGTCTATGGTGAATATGAAGCCGACAATTGGATCAAAGCTAACGCGACGCGATAATGTCAGGTGCACCAAGTGAGCGCACTCAATGAGCAAATCACAACACATTAAGCATATCCAAGGCAACAGCAATTGACGCTTGTTCTGCAAAACCAACAAGCAAACAAATAACTCCAATCTCAACGCTGCTTGCTACACAAGCGAACTCACATGGTGCAGACCCGCCAGCAGCAGTAGGGAGGCGAGCACCAGCAGCAACGAGCAAAACAAAAACAATACGTTGAATATCACAGTCACTGCAAATAGTTCACGTAAATCAAATGTCAACTGAAGCCAGGTGAGCGGGCGGACGGACGGACTGAGTGACTTACCCACTGTTACATCGCCCTTCTCCAGCAAGCTCTCGCCAACGGGTTGCGCACGCTGACCAAACAGAAATTCCTTCTCCTCCTTAAGGTAAAACATAAACATCAACGTGGACAAGCCAAAGTAGATCTACAACAAATATAAGCATAGTTGACTTTAAGCGGAAATGAAGACATTTGTCGCTGTCAAAGACCCTTTTCAAAAAGGATGCCAACGTACTTTGTACCTTAATTGCTGCAGCATGAACAGCAACTAAGTCAAATTAAAGCTACACTTCCCCATTTCTTAGTTGGCTAATGCAAATATTCCAATTAAGCCAGACCTAGTTGACTGCTCATAAATCTACATGAAATACTGACTGTCAAAAGTATAGAATATTTAAACAATAGATATTTAGATGACCAGGCACTAAATGAATAATAATTGTCATAGTAATAATATTTGACTGATTTAAGCTGAAGGATAAAGCGCATTACAGAAATCATATAAGAGCTTAACTTTATGTGCTTATAATATATAAATAAACCTTTACTGCGTGAATTGCAAATCTATTAGCCGCAAAAAACGTTTTTTAAGCGAATTATTTTCTACTTTGCACACAATATTTTTCATTTTAATTTCATTTAACAGATTAGTCTACTTGTGAAAAATGCTTAATTAGCTTGTGGCTTCACTCTGTTGGTTTATGTTACGCATTTAAATAAAAAATAGTGCAAGTTAACTAACCAAAGCCAAGAGCTTGTCTTGTGCATACCCAATTCCACGTAAAAAGTGACACATGTATCTCGCAAAAAAATGCGAAAACAATTAACGTTTGCAAAAAAGTCACATTGAGAATTTCACAGAAAAACATAAAATTTCCACACTTCATGTTCTCATGGCAATATTTAAAGATATATTTTCGCTTGTTGTATTTTATTTAAAATGTAAGTTATGCAAACTAAGTGTGTAAATTGAAATAGATATCAATCAAAGGGCTTACAACTTTTAATGGAAATTTAATACGACTAGCGTAATTAGCAAACTATCTCTCTTGAGATAGTTAAAAACTTGACAACTATATATTGGAAATTCAAATTTGCATGTTGAACTGTTCTAAAGCTGGAAAGCTTTGAATCCAGGTATTTCTCATTAGAGCGCCCTCTCAGCAAAGTTTGCTTTAAACCAATAATCTCTTGACTTCAGTGTGTGTATCATCATCTCAGCAGCAGTTAAACTAAGCCACAGACTCTGTGTCTGTGTCTGTGTCTGCGTGTTGCCAAAATAAATTTGCATTTGCATTAATGATTCTTTGCTTTAATCAAAACGCCGACAGCAATCAGTGCTGGTATCAAAGTTGTCAGCATGTTTACCCACCAGTGTGTAAATGCCACAAGCGAAGCTGCCCTTTCGCACGTTCTTCCAGAAGCAGCACGAGTCGAGTATGGCCATTTTCAAAGGCTGCTGCTTTTTATGGATTCAAGGGAAACACACATAATAAGGCAAGCAAACAAACATTAGTTATGAGCTACTGCGCGTATGAATAATTTCAACGGCAGCCGCCACTTTCACTTGAATTGCGACACTTGGCTTGGGGCTGTTTATCCGGCTGCCAATTATTTATTTATTTTTTGGTTTATTTACACTTGCAGATCTGTACTAGGATATGGCATGGGTCTGCCATGGGTTTAGTTAGCTCGGACGACTGACACTTAATTTCATATACGAAGCACGCAGATTTATGACACTGATTTATGTGGCATGCCCGGGCTTGCATATTTATGCGGTGTGGCAAGTGTGGCACGCGCTCGCTCTCCGCCTAACAGCAGCTGCCCAACCGTTGCTGTTGAAAGACGCGCCAGAACTAAAACACGGCTTTGCTTTTCGAACTCAACACACAGCGCGGCAAAGGTTTTGGTTTTATGAATGAAACTGACTTCGAATGAAACTGACGCATGCGCATGCCGCACAGCTAGTGGCAGCAACAGGCTGTTCGGTGGCAATGCACGATTTGCATATGAGGTGCAGGTGCTGTCTGCAGGTGGTCGGTGGCGTATACGCAATGTGCTAGGAGCAGCATTTAATTAGCTGCCGCATCAGCGAAATTAATGTGCGCGACAATGACAAGTCAAGAAGACTAAGACGACTAATGGTCTCAGCCAGTGCGTTGGCCTGGAAAAGCTGTTGAATCACATTCTCAATCCTAGCAGGCGCCGACAGCCGACGATAACGATAAATCATTAATGTAGCTGACTAACTATGGACGAAGGCAGTGATAAGTGAGTATTGAACTCACGCTGAACCAAGCAGGCTACTCCAGCTCGCTTCTCTCTTCTCCCACAGTAATGCGGCGCGTCAACAGCAGCGAGATGCTGACTCACAAACGGAAGAGCGCCGGATCAACTATTTAACGGCGGACCAGCTCCAGCAGACGAGCAAGCCTGTGGACTATGAGCCGCGTTCGTACAGCACACAGGACTCGCAGAACTTTTTCGACTTTGACGATCTGCTGCCCATGATTGGCGAGTTTGGTCTGTTCCAGAAGCTGCTGTTTGTCTGCATGATTCCCTTTTTTTATATTGCCGCCTTTGTGTACTTGCATCAGATATTCCTAACGCTGCCGCCACGTTATTATTACTGCTTTGTGCCCGAGCTGTCGCTGATAAGGGACGAGGCGGAGCGCAAGGAGCTGTCCATACCCCAGGAGTCGGATGGCAGCTACAGTCGCTGCCGCATGTATGACACCAACTATACGGCTGTGTTTGCGGCGAAGAATCGCACGGAGCTGGTGAACAGCTCGCTGTCCACCATACCCTGTCGTCATGGCTATGTCTTTGATAAGAAGGATGCCTTTCGCTCCGCTACAGCGGACTTTGGCTGGGTTTGTGCCAACGATGGCTATGCCACCTATGCGCAAATGATTTACTTTGTGGGCTCGGTCTGCGGCTGTCTGGGCTATGGCCACTTGGCTGATCACTGCGGTCGCTTGGCCGCCTTGGTGAGCAGCTCGTTTCTGGCTCTGGTGGGCGGGCTCTTTACCGTTATGTGCAAAAGCTTTTGGGCCTTTGCCGTAACGCGACTCGTCGTGGGCGCCTCCTTTGACACCTGCTTCACCATGATCTATATACTAGGTGGGTAGTTGGACAATTAACTTGGCGATAAGTAACTTTCTGTGCTTGCAGTGCTGGAGTACGTGGGTCCCAGGTATCGCACATTTGTGGGCAACATGTCGCTGGCGCTCTTCTATTCGCCCTTTACCATGGTCATGCCGTGGATGGCTCTGGGCCTGGGTAACTGGCGGCGCTTTGTGCTTTTTGGCTCACTGCCCATCTGCTTCGCCTTGTTTTCCTACTGCCTGCTGCCCGAATCAGCGCGCTGGCTCGTCTCCGTGGGCAAAATCGATGATGCGCTCATTATATTGCAACGCATCTCGCGCTGGAATCGCAAGCCACTGCCGGATAAGGTGTGGGATACGTTTCGCGAGAGCTGCCTGCAGTTCTACAAGGAGGAGTTTGAGGGACGCGCCTTTACCATTTGCTCGCTGCTGCGGCGTCGCCGCATGGCGCGCTATATGGTCTTGATGATTGGCATTTGGATGAGCATCTCACTGGTGTACGATGGACATGTGCGCGCAGCCAGCGTGCTGGATAAGGACAATGTGTTCATCATCTTTACTATTGCCTGCGCCACTGAGCTGCCTGGCAATCTGTTGGTCATTGCCATCCTAGATCGCCTGGGACGACGCTGGTGCGCCTTTGCCTTTACCACATTGAGCGGCATATTCAGCTTGGTGGCCGCCAATCTGGTGCAGCCCAAGCTGGTGCTGTCGGCTGCCTTGGCGGGACGCTTCTGCGCCAACGTCGCCTACAACATTGGACTGCAGTGGGCGGCTGAGATTTTGCCCACTGTCGTGCGTGCGCAGGGCGTGGCCTTTATACACACCATGGGGTTTGTAGCTATGCTGCTCTCGCCGCCGGTTATCTATCTGTCGCACTTGTCCGGCTCGCTTATGCTCAATATCTTGGGCGCGCTGGGCATGTTGGGCGGTCTGCTGTCGCTGTTTTTGCCGGAGACACTGTATCAGGAGCTGCCGCAGACGCTCAGCGATGGCGATCAGTTTGGCAAGCATCAGGGCATGTGGCATGCGCCTTGCTGCGGTCCTGGCTCCAAGCCACCAAGGCGATCAAGAACCGGCTGGCATCAGGGCTCCAGCTTGCGCACTTTGTCTAAAGAGGAGTACCGCTCGGAGAAGCTGCATCGCGTTGCCGTCGTCAAGCAACGGAATGTGGTGCGCTTGGCGGGTACAATTAGCGAAATGACGGTCGACAACGAAACAGTGGAGGAAAGTCATAGATATGTATAATATATAACTCTTATAAATGTAGGCGAGAGCCAAAACTAATTTTTTTATACACTGATACCGAAAAATAGTAAATGGTATATGTAGGAGCAACAACAGTGAGAGATTGTATAAGATAGTTCTCTATAAAAGTCTTTTCCTATTTAAATTTAATTAAAAATTGGCTGCGGCTAAATTTGGCAGCGCGTTTGTTCTTTCTGTTAATAGAAATTAGATAATTCTTCATAAACAATTATTAATTACTATAGTTATTTACTTATTTTATTTGTATAATTTAATATTTATATTATTTTTTGTTTAATGGCAACAATGTTCAACATACTCTCAGAGCATAACTAATGCATGAGTTTCGCTACAGTTGTAAACAAATTCGCATTGTGAACAGTTAGTTTCGTTTCTAAACCTCGAGCTACAGCATCAAGCGATGGCAACCAAGCTTCCCACTAAATTCTGGATCTATTTAATATTGGGCATAAGCGTCTTTTTGCTAATAAGATCATATTGGCGACATACTCACCCATTCTACCAAGATGAGGCGTATTTTAAAAAAACTTTGAATACTTTGCTGCGACCACGTTCTCCAGGTACCCCTGGTCACTCATATGTGCGTGAATTTCTGCTGCTTGAGCTGAAGCATCTGGGCTTTGTAACATCGCGACGGGAATTTATAGATACGATTGCATATACCAATGTCGTGGGCGTGATGAATGCGGAAGCTAAGAGATTCTTGCTGGCTAGCTGTCATTATGATTCGAAGGTGCTGCCCACAGGTGACAATTATGTGAGCGCAACAGATGGCGGCGTACCATGTGCTATGCTGTTGAATATGGCCAAGAGCTTGGAGCCATATTTGCGTAATGATTTTCTTGATCGGCCTGATATTGGCTTGGTGGTATGTTATGTGAGCTAAACGATTTCAATATAATCTTTGCAATTTTTCACAGTTGGTTTTCTTTGATGGACACGAATCTATGGATATTGAAGATGAAACCAATTCTCTAAACGGCTCGCGTCGCTTTACCGATGTGGAAACTATACCCTTGAATAGCATTGTAAGTCATAATGCTCATATCAGTGCCTAATATGATCAATTAAATGTCTTAGGAGGTAGCAATTGCTATTAATCTAATTGGTGCTCCTGACGCTATCTACATGGCACACTATGAGAATACCTATAAATTGCATGAGCGTCTTGCGGATATTGAAGAAGAGCTAAGATCAGCTGGTCAGCTGAGCAAGTGCCATAAGCTATTTCATAAGCTGAAGGATTACAACGCCGACATTGAAGACGATCATTATTCATTTTTTGCGGAGAGTAAGATCAATCGCCATATTGGTTTGCTATAATTTAATTTATGCCCATTCTAGGTGTGCCTGTCTTGCATTTGATTCCACATACTTTTCCCGCTGTTTCGCATACAGAGAAGGATAATTTGAAGAATTTGCATTGGCCTACAGTTCAAAATATGAATGCAATTTTTACCACATTTGTATACGATTATTTAAAGAAGCATGTGCATCCTATTTCCTTTGGCGAAGAGAGTGCCGAGTATGAAAGCTTGCAAATACCTTAAATTAAATTTGTTTAAATATTAAAGCGTATTTAGATAGTCGTCTATGCTTCGCTGCTGCACTTGAGCTTTATTGTTTACCTGCCGTCACGCATATTAAGCAAGCTCTAAAGCACTAACTCTCTCATTCTCTCAAAGCTCTCGCGTCTCACACAATGCGGATGCGAAGGCGAAAAGCTGTGCTCTGGCTCAGTTTACATCTGTGTGTGTATGCGTTTACAGCTGTGTGAGGCTTGGCGCCAACACACAGCGCAGCACATAACAGAGATCGAACGTAACAATAACAAAACGCATGGAAAACTATAAAATAAACCTTTGTCAGTCAGTCTCTTGTCGACCAGCTTCGCAGACATGTCTTTGTTATCGCTGCTGCTCTCGTTGAGCATTTGCCTACTTGGCTTCAGCTACGTACACGCAGTAAGTTGGAAAAAAATCCCAGCGTTGGCGCTGAGTCATATTAAACAAAAGATCGTTTTGTTTAGCAGCGGCAGCAGCTCACACAGTGGAACGACGACGAGGCACACTTTAACCAAACGCTGAACGCCATTCTAGTGCCACGCGTCGTTGGCAGCCGTGGGCATGAGCAGGTGCGCAATTACCTGGTAAAGTCGCTAAAGAGTCTGGGCTTTGCCACTGAGGTGGATGAGTTCAAGGAGAATGTACCCGTATTGGGTCAGCTGACGTTTGCCAATGTCATCGGCACCATAAACCCGCAAGCGCAGAACTTCTTAACGCTTGCCTGCCACTACGACAGCAAGTACTTTCCCAATGATCCCAACTTTGTAGGCGCTACAGACTCGGCAGTGCCCTGCGCTATACTGCTGAACACCGCCAAGACGTTGAATAGCTATCTGCTGGAACAGTTTAGCAATCGCAACGATCTGGGCTTGATGGTATGTTGGACAAGTTACACGAAAAGACTGCCAACTGATTTTCCACATATTTTTATAGCTCATCTTCTTTGATGGCGAGGAGGCTTTTAGAGATTGGACTGCAACTGATTCAGTTTATGGCTCACGTAACTTGGCCAAGAAGTTGTCCAGGCCAGCAGCTTCAGCAACCGCTCAGTTTGGACTAGCGCCACGTACAATTGATCGCATTGTAGGTGACAAACTAATTATTATAACATGCAAACTAATTATACATATAACTTTTAGGAAGTACTGGTGCTACTGGATTTAATTGGTGCGCGCAATCCTAGATTCTATAGCTTCTATCAGAATACACAAGGTCTGCATACTAACCTGGTGCAGATAGAGGAGACACTGCGTGCAGCTGGACAACTGCGTGGCAAAAACAGAATGTTTTTCAATCAGCCGGCAGGTGGCTTCGTTGATGATGATCATCGTCCATTTTTGGAGCAGAATGTGCCCATCTTGCATGTGATTGCAACGCCTTTTCCGGAGACTTGGCATACACCGCGCGATAATGCTGCTTCTCTACACTGGCCTTCCATACGCAACTTCAATCGCATCTTCCGCAGCTTTGTACATGAGTACTTAAAGAGACACAACGCCCCCATTAATTTGCGTAATTAGTTTTCTTAGTGTCCTTATTATTATTGTTTCTCTTTTAATAAAAATGTACTAGTTTAAAGGAGAAATTGCGTCCTAGCGGCGCTTGCGACCAGCTTGACCCTTCTTGCCCGGTGCGCGTTGACCTTGATGAGCCTTGGGCTTCTTGCCCACTGCCTTGCGACTGCCCTTGCCCTTTTTGCCACCCTTCTTGGCGGGTCTGTTGCCAGCCTCAGCTTCACGTCTGTTAGATTAAATCAGATTAGCATTGTGATAACCTTAAATAATCTATTTAACGCTACTTACTCCATTCGTTCATCTTGTTTTTGCAATGATATCGCCTTATCTACATCTATCTTCGGCTTTTTGTTCAGGACACTCTTGATGAGATCCAAGTTGGCCTCACGCTCAGGTCTATCTGTGATATGCGATGCTTTTCGCTTGGCACCAGGTATCAGCTCTTTCACGCCTAGACCGCGTGCCTCCTTCTCCTTGGGCAGTTTGCTTTGGAATTTGCCCACCGATGCAGTCGAAGACTTGGCAACTGTCATGGCCGTATGTAGTTGATTCGATGAGGCGGCCTCTGGTCCTAGGTAACCGCTGCGTGGCATGTCCATCTTCTTTGCTCGCACAATATTTTTCATGCGCTGAATCTCGTTCTTGGCCACCTTCTCGTTGCGCAAATCAATCTTCTTTTGGAACATATCTGTATTAGGATCTGCATTTTGGGGCACTTCCAACACCCAGTCCTTGTCCTTCGCAGCCTCAGCATGCTTAAATCCATATGTGGGCACCCATTTCTGTATATAACATAACATAATTAGTTTTATTTCTATTGCCTATTCATATTTACTTACATCCAAAACATCGTCGTAGGTTTTCTTTTCCTTCTTCTTCTTTGTGATACCCTTTTCCTTGGCAAACTTCTCCCATTTTGTCAGTGGACGCGGACCAGGTACCTTTCGCAAACGGGGCAGGACTGTTGTTGGCTCCGGCAGCTTGGCTACAATGCTTTCATCTACACGCTCTGTAGGCAGCTCCCATATAGCATTGACCAGCAGCTGTGCATTGTCGCGTGTTAAGGCAGCTAGGTAATCTTCCTTGTTTTTACTGCAGGTGTTTAATCAATAAATATTACTGTCTATAGCAGTATTCAGTACAAACTTACATGAGCTCCCGGTCATCCAGGTCGTTGGGATCTGTGATTAGCAGTGTTCCGACATCTAAGCGACACTCCAAATGCTTCTCTACAGTGATTGGCTTGTATTTATCCAATTCCTTTTGGTGTTTTTCTAAAACTGCTTTTACTACATCCATTTTATGTGAAAATAAACAGCAACCAAAATTATTTTATATTTATACACGTGCTGTTTGCCAGAGTTGCCGTTGTCACTTGCCGCAAATAATATGTCGGTATCGGCCGACCGCCACCATAGCCAGTTGCAAATATATCGACTGGCAGTCGGTATCAACTTTAAAATTATTCAATATTTATTTTTCATCTATGTTATAAATTGATTGCTTAGCGTCGTGAGCCGCAGGTAAACATTTTATGCCCATTCCACATAGACTCTGCATCTTGAAGCGTTTGCGGCAATTCTATGTTTTTCGTTTCGGGCAAAAATATCGCTAAAATGACGGCTATAATGGATAAACCACTTATAATCATCATTGGGGCGATTTTAGAGTAGTGTTCAAGGTACACAACTAAAGGTGACATTAGCGATGCAACAAAGCCCATTATATGTACAAGGGCCACGCCTTGCCCTCGCACTACAGTAGGCAGAATTTCAGCGGCCCACTGTAACCTCCAATTCAAAAAGGTAATATGTAAATATTTGTAGCAGTTTTCAGTTTCAGATATATTCTCTTACCCAATATTATAAGCAATAGTAGCTCCAAAACGTCCGATGATGGCAGCAGTAGCTACCAGCCATATATTTTCTAGAAATCCTGCTGCTAAGCTTCCTATGGCACATATAATAAACACGGCAAACGTCATATTTCTTCGTCCAACAACATCCAATAAAAATAGTGGGAGTAGGCCAGCAGGTAGCTCCGTAGTACAGGCCACAGAGAATGTTATGAAGATATCTGGTCCCAGGTCTGTGATAATGCGAACATGTGCATCATATACCAACGATGTGATCATCCAAATGAGAATTAGAATAAAAGTAATACGACAACGCCGCCATGTTCTAAATAAATCAATGACTGTGTTTTGATTACGCGTCTGTTCCTTGGCGTAGATCAGATGACAGCATTTCTCAAATGGTACTAGTACATCCTCTGGTATGTTCTTGCCATTTCTCTTGGCAGCTTTTCTGATAATAGCCATCCCTTTATCTATTTTTCCTGCAGAGATCAGCCATCGCGGGGATTCAGAAATTGCGAAGTATAGTATCAAGGCACAGGCGATTGGTATAGAGGTGGCCAAGGTGAAGATTCGCCAATCATTACATAATATAGCCAACCAAGGCAATAAACAGGCTATGGGCGTAAAGAATACAGCAATGGTAAATTGCGTGATGAACGTCCGATATTTGGGACCCACGATCTCCATGACTATAAAAACAAATTAAATGAAGCTGGAAACAAAAACTTACAGTAACATTGGACTTACTCAATATGTATATAGGAGTACAACAATAGTCGTACGCCATCCCAACGACAAATCTAGCTCCTGCAAAAGTAGAAAATCCTTTACAAAACGCACTTAACACGCCACCAACCAGTCCACAAGTATTGGCTAACATTAAGGCCGGTATGCGTCCGCAATGATCTGTTGTATATCCAAAGATAATCGCGCCCACAATTGATCCCACAAAATATATAGTCACAGTATATGCACCCAAGGCGTAATCATCGCATACCCAATTATACTGCATAGCTATTGTATCGTAGGGAACTTGCTTTTTATCGTACACCCAATCATTGCAATGTTTTTTCGGCCAGTCCTTGTCTGCTATGCTGACATTATCCTCAAGCAATTGTGTATAATTGACATCATACATTCGGCACCGGTCAAAATCTTTCTTGCTGTCCCCATTCGGTATGGCCAACTTTAGTTGATCCTCTTTGGACAGGCTTGATAATTCGGGAATACGACACCAATGGTCTGGTACGAGAATTGTAAATATTTGCGATAGGTAAACAGTACACCAAATGAATTCGAATGGAATCATGCAGCAAAATAGACACTTTTGATAACGGCCAAATTCTCCCACATACACTAAAATATCATCAAAAGTTAGGCAGTTTTCGGTGTTTGGTGGAATTTCTGCGGGTGATGCAATGGCTTCTTTTTTATTTTGTATCATTTTGAATAAGAAAAACTGTGCCTACTATGATTTATTTATAATTTTGATTTATTTCAATTTATATATGTAATATATTCCTATTTATATTCAAGATACACAAGATTTCAAATTTAAATATAGCGCGTAGTATTCGATTATATGGACGGCTCCGATAACATTTCGTTCCGATGGTTGCAATAGAACGAGCTCGCTCATTAGTTCAAAAGGCGGGAACTTTACAAAGTTTGTTTTTAGTGAAGTATTATTTTAAATATAAATATTGAAGCAATGGATGAGTTAGTGCCGTTGCGTAAACGCATCACAAATTCATTTAAGCTGTGTGGCTTTCTAATTCGGTCGGAGAACAGCACCTTTCTGGCTGAGCAGCTGTTGCCTTTTGATGCAACAGAACGTGAAAAGTGGCTGACTGTGATTACAGAGAATTTACAAGGACAGAAGCTAGCGACACCGCATGTGGAGCGAGAAGCGCTTGAGAAGGCTATCAATGAGCTTAATCGCGTTGGCTTAGACGAGGGCGAGACTGTATTTTCACTAATTGATGCGTTTACAGTGCCACGATATCGCTATAATACGCGAATCAAAAAGTTTGAGCGGGATGCACAGCCCCGACGTCTCCTAACACAGCCGCGCATGAAGTCGGACTATCTGCAGCAACGCTATGCCATGTTGCTTCAGAAAACCTTAAGACACGACCTGTTTGCGCCGGCAGTTATACAGGATGGTGTGGCGGCTGAGGCACAGAGTAAAAAATTCAAGCTGCAGTATGCGGAGAATCTACTGGCGACCTCCAACATGAAGGAGGCGGTAGTGTTGGGACTGCTTACTCAGTTGAAGGAAGGAAAATTCTTTGTAGAAGATCCTACAGGCTGTGTCGAGTTGGATTTAAGCGGCGCACGCTTCCACGCTGGCTTTTTTTGCGAGGGCTGCTTTGTGTTGGCAGAGGGCAACTATTCCAACAATGTGCTTAAAGGTAAGTAGCAGTAATAGTAGCTAAGCAGCGTGCTAATTCATTTTGTTTGCAGTTGATGGCTTGGGCTTTCCACCGGCTGAACCGGCCACCAGCAGTCGCGCCTTCTTTGGCACTGGCAACACCTGGGGCGGCGAGTCTGCTAAGTTGCTCAAGTATTCGCCACGTCTGCAAGAGCTTGAGCGTACCAACACAGAAACTACAATTGTGTTCCTGTCGGATGTACGTTTGGATTTGCCTGTAGTTATGGAAAAGCTGCGTCAACTATTTGTAGGCTACGATTCCTGTCCGCCGCAGGCCATTGTGCTCATGGGACCCTTCAGCGCCAGTACGCGCAATCATCAAGAGCTGCGTCAGCACTTGGATGCGCTCGGTGCCCTAGCTGTGGGTTGTGAGCAACTAAAAAAGCAAACTGACTTGATTCTCGTGCCTTCCTCTGAAGATCCAACGGCGCCCAACATTATGCCACGTGCTCCGCTACCCGAATGCCTTGCTGCTGGTCTGCTCAAGGCGTGGCCGCGCACACAGTTGGCCACGAACCCCTGCCGCCTGCAATATTGCACCCAGCAGATTGTAGTCTGTCGCCTGGACCTCATGGCCAAGTTCTGTCGCAACACTTTGCACTTTCCGCAAGATACTTCGCATATAGAGCAACACTTTGCTCGTACGCTAGTCTGCCAGGGTCATCTAGTGCCTATACACCCAATTGCCATGCCTGTGCATTGGGATTACGATCCAGCATTGTGGCTGTACCCGCTGCCTGATCTAATTGTGATGGGCGACAGCTGTCAAAGCTTCACAAGTACGCAGCATGGCTGTACGGTATTGAATACCGGCTCCTTTGTCAAGTCCAAGTTTGCCTTTAAGGTTTATATACCCGCCACGCGTACCATTGAAGATTCAGAAATACCAGGCGAAATGGAACAGGCTGATTAAACTACTGGGATAAGCGTATGTAAATAAAAGTTTTTATAAATGTTAGCTAAGTAACAATTATTTTATAGGAAGCACATATTTAAATTGTATTTCTTCATGCGCTTTGTGTTGTGTTAGCGTGTGAAATATCAAATAATTCATTATAGATTACAATTAAAACACAAAAATATAAAATTGTAAAACCAGTTTTCAAATTTCGTATAAATCTGCCAATCTTGATCTTTCATTAGTCGGTCTCTCTTAAACAGGAACTAACAATTCAACAACAAATTCAAGTAGGCAATATATTGAGCTATTAAGTTTTTAAATATGTAGAATAATTATATTTGAAAAGACAGCACGCTCATTTACTGCATTTGTAAAATAAGTAAATGTGTGCATTAGTTCGGGATAAATAAATTAAATTTATTGCTAAGCATTTTTATTATTTTTAGCAAGATTCGTACATGTTGCGCTCCACTTTTCGTATTTTCGTTGCCATTGCGTCGCTTCTCCTACCACATTGCCATGCGTGTTACACAGTTGATAAGCAGCCGACATCCTTATGCGTCGTCCTGCGTCCATCGTTTTGTAGTCAGCCATCATATGCGACACAGCATGTGTTCCGCAATCTTTTTTGGCTGCTGACGCGCCTCGCAATCTGCTTTTTACTGCTCGTCGGAGGGTTGACTATTATTTTTCATGACTTAAAGCCGATTTGCTAGAATATTGTTGCGCTGTTGCCATTACCACTTACAGTTGGTGGAAATTCAATTTCCCAGCAACACACACACACAGACACACACACGCATTTAGAACCGTTGAGGCCCGATACTAGCTGAAACGGCAATTTTGCTAATGCCTTTGACCTGAGGACATCAATTGCCCTCGTTTTGTGACACTGCCACTTGGACTTTTGCCTTTGCATTCATTTTTTTTTTTCTGCTGGTCCCTCAAATCGTTTTTTAAGACATCATTAGGCCAAACGCTCAGGGCTCAGGGGTTGCGATGGCTGGCAGCGTTAGCTATTGATTTATGATTTATTACAAAATACTTTGATAGTTCCAGTTCCAAGTCGAAAGTGTTTGGACTACTATGTATCAATTTCCCAAATGTGTCCAGCGTGCAAATTCGATTGACTGGGCGGCAGAGGGGCGTGTCTGCGTTGCCTTTGTTTAACAGCTACAACAAAAATGAAAAAAAAAAAAACAAAAACATTTTCTTTTATGCTGCGCAGGACAATCTTGCTTCTGCTTCATTTAACTGGTAGAAACTTTTAAAATTTAAATATTGTTTGCGACTCGCAACTGAAATTGGCAAAGTGGAGCAATAACATAAAAAACATTTTTATCTCGCTGGTCATTATTTTTTACGGCGCCCACAGTTGACACCATTTACAACTGCAAGTAGTTGAACCTGCCCCTGCCCCTGCCCCAGACGACTGCTTGACAAAAGTCGATTAAAGCCATCACTGATGCGTAATGCTCAAAGCTGTTTATGCCCTCGCCTCGTCTCATCAATCAGTGTCACAGCTGTGCCTCGAGTGGCCGAGCGACAAGGCCAATCAATGATCAAAGCAACTGCCCAACTGGGCATCGGCAATCTTCCACAGTCGCTCATCAACTCTTTCACACATCCTGCTTCAATAGCAAAACAAGATGCACTCAACTGCATGTCCTGTGGTTATTTGACAATTGTTATCCAGTCCTCACTCCTCCATCCTGTTTGCATACACGCCACATCCTCGACTGATTTTTCAAAGCTGCTGCAAGTGCGCATATGTCAAGCGTCCCACATCATCAGCAACAGCAAGAGTCACACTCGTTATTGTGGTGTGACTTCTATAGAATTTTTTGTCAAACAATAATTATGTCGAGCTTTTGTCAAAAGGTTAGCGGCCAAATGCTCTTTCAATTTTATTTAAGATACGCAAAGTGGTTAAGATATTTAAATGTATATGTAGCATAAATAAATGTTTTAAGTATTGTATTTGAAATTAATTTTAATTTATAGCAACTTCTTTTGAATTTATAGAATTTATTGATTGATTTAAATATTTGTAGTTTCCTCATTTCTATAGCGTACTCACTTTTTAGATAATTATGACTGAGTTATTATAAATAGAATGAGCTTAATAATTTTCATTTTTAGAATTTTGTGTGCTATATTATTCTGCCATATCATGTATTTATCCCCAAGTAATTGTTGCTCAATATTTCTTTAGAATCCGTGCGCTTTGTTCTCATGCTCTGTTTGCATTTTTTTTATCGCATATGGTCAAAAGTTCTCTCGGTGAACACTTTGAAACCAGGACATGAGTTGGAAAATCAAAAGCTGCCTTTTGTTTGTGCGAATTTCTTTGTTTCATTTATTGTTATTTTTACAGGCTTATTAACTTTTTTATGCACTCGCCAAACGAGCAGACAATGAGCTTGGCAAGCTGCATAAAATCTTTGTTAGGGTTATTCCCAACTTTGTAGCCAGCGTGTCATCAAAGCTTATACTGCACTCACTAAAAATGATATATACATAAATTCAAGGAGTGTGTGCTGGGGTAAGCTGACTTGACAATGTTTCAACATGAGCCGCGTACGTGTGTCAACATTTACGCCTCAATTATCAGCCGCAGCACAAGCAGACAAACAGCCAGACCGCTCCAGATCCCATATAGAGTCGATAATTTGTTTGTCCATAAGCTGCTGCCAATTCACAGCTCATCCACACACGCCAGCTAGACCACCCAGTGTGGACAGCTTGCCCAATCCTAGTCCCAGTCCGGCCATATACCAATCATAGCTGCAGTCTTGTTGGCCACCACTTTGCTTGGTTGGCAGCGTCAAGTGCACGTGCCGCCCATTAATTTACGCGCTGGCTTTATCTGCGATTTGGTTGCGCATTGCCAGTCTTGGCCTATGCTCGAGCTGCTCCGGCACGTGCCGCTGCTGGCAAATCAAATGTTTTTATTATTTAAAGCGACAAAAGTTGCGGCGTTTTATTGTCATCTTTATAGCGATAGCGCAGCTTAAGTCTCAGCACAGAGCACGGACAAATTACAGTCAAGCCACATCCTGACCGCCATTGTCCTGGAATTGATAACGAATTGCACCTTGGGGACGCGGCCTGGCTGTCGCCTCGTAATGACACCAACTGGCATGTGATAAATTTTAATTGATTTCATTTTTGTTCTCTCTGCTTGGCGCTTTGATAACATCGCTAAATAATTTACAAAAGCTCACTTTGTACTAAAGCCGGCTCATTAGCCAAGGATAAAGCATCAAGATAATACCTCAATGTTTCGACATAATTAAATATTTTCCAACAATGCTGGCGCTCATTAGTGGTTGTACCTTGAGCATTAAAAGACTTAGAGAAGAGGTACCTGAAGAATTTTCTAATCCAACCTAAAGCTAACTAAATTTCATATTTAGTTTTTCATATTCTCTCATCATATAAAATATATACTTTATTTGTTATGCGCAGTTAGCATAACAAATAAAGTATATATGATCTTATTAGTTAGTTTATATTAAAAAGTAAGATAAACAAATATATCTATAACTTTTATTTTAAATATATTTAATATTACATTTTTGGAAGATTTTTTTGTTAATCCATTGTGAAGACTTTGTATAATTTATCATTCAAAATTTAAATTATACTTATGACTTATTTAAATTCGAAAAAGAAATGAATGAATTTAATTAAATTTGAGTACTTTTAATTATTAATATAATGTCAAATTTTAAGAGTCAACGAGATAAGAAATTAATTTAAAGTTTTTATTAGTTTATTATTTTATATAGGAATAAGCAAAAAAAATCACACTCAACATTTGTTTATTGGAATTAAATTTGTTAGCAATTTAAGAATCGCTTTGAAATTCTAGCTACATCGAAAACTAAAACTAAAGTATATTAATCTTAGTAGAACAGGAAATTAAGTTACAAAATTTGCTAGCTAGCTTTTAATCTTTTTTGAACATTTATTAAATTGAAACTTTCTTGCAGCCTAAGCTTTAGTTTACAGCTGCACATATTTGGAATTGATTGCTTTTAAATTAAAACTGAGCATAAATCAAGCTCGGACATTGTTCAGCCGTAGATCTTTGGTAAAAACAAAAGCGCCTCCCAGCTTTGTCAGCACAATGCAGGCGACATAAGCCGATTTGAGGATATCTGTTGTCGTTGTCGCCTCCGCCTCTGCCCAGAGAAATGTAAAAATTATCATCAACGCACAAGTGGCTTGTACTTGTCACAGAGAGAGAAAGAGAGAGAGAGAGAGAGTGAGAGAGACCACACAGTCCAACCCCAAACCATTTGCAAAGGCAAAATATTTTCATTGTGTTTCAGCAGATTTCAGCAGGCACAAAGTTGAGAGGGGGTTGCAAATTGGTTTGTTTTTCTGTGCGGGGGGGTGGGTGGAGGAGCAGTAGCAACAGTGGAAATGCGATTACCTGCGTTTGCCTATTTGCAGCTTGTCGCAAGCGTAGCGAAGGGTTCGAGTTGAGTTTTGAGTATTTAGGCCGGGGCAAACTGCCCATAGCCATGGGCTGCATGCTAATCGACTTTTGATTGTGTGTGCCGAGCTGCGTGTTGGGAAACAAAAAAGGTTCAAATGTTCGGGACCATAAATATGAATTTATGTGTGATATTTGCACTGAGATTTATGAGTGGGGAGCGGGGTAGTGTTGATTGAATTTTAGCCTAAACAGTTGAGGGTTTGATGATGGGTTGTGATGAGTTCCAATCCCCAAGCCCAACCACATTTCACAGCTGCAGGTGACATATTCCTATCCGCCTGGCTGACAAGTGTTAACGCCTGTTATTTTTTTTTGTTTATTTATGCCTTGTTGCTATCTCACTTGCACCTGTGCAGAGCGCTGCGTATCACTCATAATTGCTAAAAAACTTAAGCTGCGTGAAATCCAGAGTTTCAATTTAACGCGCTTCTGATTCACAAGGATTTGTGCTCGGGTCAGTTGCAGTGCATCCCACCACAGACTTAGTGTTGTTTTTGTTGTTGCTGACAAGTGCAGTTGTCATTGTTGCAAATCTTATCTAGTTTTGATTAAAACGGCACCAAACGTCGCCCGCTGCTCAAATGTTCGACACCAAGCAGCTGCGCTGCTGCGAAAACAAATAAAGAGAGAGAGAGAGAGCGAGCGCGCACAAGCTCGAAAGCTCGAATATACGTTTTCGAAATTCGCATTAGATTCGAAGAGCTGCGCATGCGTTTGTCTGATTGGTGGGCGTGACTGCAGCTAGCGCCAATGGTAGTTTTCAAAATGGAGTCTGCCTGAGCTTGACTCTCAATTGATTGGGGCGCTGGCGCTTGCGTTGGCGCTTGCGTTGGCGCTGCGCACATGATTGCACATATGTGCCGTCTGCGATGGCTGGCCAAGATTAGGAGCAACCAGGCTGCCCAGCAAACAGCCAAAAACAACAAAAAATATGCGACGCCGACTGCGACGCTGACGTTGACGCTATCGCTTGCAGGCAACATACGTGTGTACTCGAAACAACATGTGTGATGTGTGGCCCGCCGTATGGATGCCCCAACAACAACAACAGACAGACAGACAGACGCAGCAGAGCTGGAACTGGGCCTTCCTCTCGCGCTTTGGCCTGGAGGCGCCCATATGTAAGTTTCTACATACGATGCGGCGTAAATAAACAGACTGTCTTTGTATATGCCGCTGCTCCAGCCATGGCCATGGCTCTGCATCTCTCTCTCTCTCTCTGTGTGTGTGTGTGCTCCAAGCATTTTATTTTTATTACGCGTTTCGTTTATGTATTATGCTGGGGCTGCCTGCGTTAACGCCGGAAGTGACGCTTTAGCTGAACGACTGTTGCTCAATCAAAATTCATGATGATGTCCTGCCTATCGCCACTGGGCGAATATATATGGCCAACTCCCACTGAAGCTGCTGCTGGTCTACCCTTCATCTTTCTATATTTTTGACTGTTAGCTTGATTTATGTTCCGTTGTCCGGTGATTGATGAGCCTTGGCTTGTTTATCCATCAGTTGCTAGAGCGACTAAGATGTATAACTAAAGCATTGCCCCTGAAGAATGTTTACCAAACTGCTTACAAATTGCTTACAATATACATTTAACAAAAAAATGAAACATTTGTGTGTAATTACAAAGACAAACTTACTTAACAAAAGCTTGCATAAATTAATATCAAAGATAACAGATCATAATGTTTTATACACTTTATACTATTGAATTTGTTAGTGAAACTTCAGACTGGGAAATGTAGAAATTATTTGCAAACATTGTTAATTTTTATGAATGTAAGCCAAAACTGAACTCAAAATGAAAATTATAAATTGGTATATTCAAGGCGTACAAATTGTTTGATATTAAGATAAACTGTGACGAAAATGATGTAGGAATTTATTTTGCTAGCCAACTAATTAAATTTTGCTAGTGCATAGTTTGAATTTACATTTCCACTTTCCGCAAATCTTCAATTACTTGAAATTCGTCGAGCACGTTTCGGTAATTATTCAAACTGATTAGAAGCAAGCCATTAAGACTGAATGCTTGCGTTTTATCAGTTTGCATTTTACGAGCGCAACTTCTTTTTATTTTTTATCAGAAGCAGTCAAAATTTAAACGCTTGCTGCGTGACTTTCCAGCTAAAAGGCTCGGCGGCTAAGCTGTGTGTATATCAATTAAAGCATTTAAGCCCCCACCACCCAAGATTGTGGTGCGAAAGGCATTCGAGGGCAGGCAGTCAGGCATAAAGTGATTTCAACAATATTTTGCTTAAAAGATTCAAATCGCGCGCAAAGTGCAGAGAAACTGTTTGGGGTAGAGTGAGAACAACCGCGAGCGCGACTGTAACAAAGCAAAACATGAGAAAATATAAATACGCATACGACAAGTGCGACAGACAGACAGCCAAGGGGCACCGATGGGTGGGGCAGCGCACGCGACAGAAGGAAACGGATACGCTCGAAGGGGTTGCAAACAGATTCAAAATTTCCAACCACATATGACAATGCTCCACAGTGGCAACGTACCCTATTCCCGCTGCTGCCACAACGCACCACAAAAAAAAAAAAAAATGAAAATAAACTCGCTCAGCAGCGAAATTTAAATTCAAGCGCTGTAGGGAACCAGTGGGAGTTGGGCGGCAATTGGAGGCCAACTAACTGCTTTTTTTTTTTCTTGGCTCTGCTCTGCTCACAACGGAAGCTTCAGTCTCCGCATGTGTTGTGGGTATATGTGGGCCGGCGGTAACTGCGAGTATTGTCGTCCTTATGCCAAGGGTCGTCAAGCGCGAACATTTGCATAATCAAATAATAAAAATTTGCATAATTTTTTTTACGATTCGCACACTCTCTTCCTCTCTTTCTCTATCTCTCTCTATCCAGTGGAGTGTGCAGCGAACAAAAAGTTTCGGCTTCGCAGCATTCACTTTGGGATTGCTGTTATCTGTCTGTCGCTGTTATATTTTTTAGTTGGTCTCAGTTTCAGTTAAAGTTCAGTTCTCGATACAATTCTGTTTTTGCCAAGTGCCTGCGCATAAATACAAAATGGTGTCAATATTTATTGGCAAACCTGTTTTGTTATCGCTGCCAGCGAAATTTGCAAATTTCAACTATTAAAAAGTTTCAGCTTCATCGTAAATTTTAAGCAATTGTTTTTCATACACTTTGTTGCTTTTATAAAGACGGCAAAGGTATCTAAATGAGGGAGAAGAGCATAAAGAAAGTCTGAGTGGGATAGATAAATAAATATTTGGAAGCTTAGCAAATCAAAGATGAATTACGCTGACATTTTAAATAGATTTTCTTTAAATAAGGCTGGGGAAAGCTTTAAAATGTTGCAAGTTGTTGTTTTTTAATTTTATATAATTATTTTATATGCCCCAATGCTAGTTGTAGCTTATTTAATTATTTTTTATTTACTAGTGTTTCTCTATAGTCAAAGTGTATAACCTGGCTGGCTGCATCCAAATTTAGCTACACGCTTGTTTTTAGTTGCGTATCGCAACTGTTTAAGTGCCACAGTTGTTAAATAAATTGCCTTTCTTAGCTTTGATTAATTTCAAGCACTTTTAAGCAACTAAATCGAATTTGCTAACAATTATTAAAGAGTTTTGCAAGTTTCAGTTTCATTAACAATTAGCAATATGAAATCTAAAAAAAAGCGCATAAATATTCAACAAAAGCCATTCAATTAAGTTAACTTTTATGTGTATCATAAATCAGAGCGCAAATAGCAAACCGTGGGCATCGAACGAAATAAAATTAAAGCAAAAGGCGCAACAACAACAATTTACACATGTTCCATATTCATAACTCACACACACACAAACAATTTCATTCATATTCCATTGTAAGGTGCCTGGACTAACAAAAACTCGCACGAAATAAAATAAATGGTTCAGTCAGAACGCGACGCTGACCATGTTGTTCCCAATGTTGCACATACACTCTGCTCTCTCTCTCTCTCTTTTTGTGCTGCATATGCGTGGTACATTATGAAATTATGAGCATTAAAAATATGAAGAATGACCACTTATCTAAATTACACCATGTGTGAGTTAACTGAGCGAATCTAGCGGGAGAGGTGGGGAGCGGACTGTCATCGAATAGAATGACACACTGCTTGGCGGGTTAGTGGTTGATGCTGTTCACTTTGCCTGGGTTAAAGACACGCTCATATATCATCATTGTCATGGCCAGCAAATATGCTGAGTATATGGAAATTTTCGTAATGCTGCCAAGTGATAAATGAAGCACAAAACAGCTTAGACAACCAGCAAACAAGACACAAGTCACACACACACACACGCTCGTAAAAAAGCAAACAAATATGCCACTTGACATGCTAAATATTTCGCGGGTGTTCTTGCTGCTTTGCCAGGTAGCATTGCTTATACGCCAAGTGTGCCAACAATTTAGTACTGACTTTTTTTTTAGTCAGGCCGAGCATATTTCATTTTAGTTTAAAAAATAGCAGAATTTCGCGCTATTGAAATTGCTTGTAAATGTTTCACACTAAGCAATTCCATATTTACTACTAAAATGTTTGTTATTTGAAAGTTGAACAGCAAAAATTGCGGAGAATTGCAGCTTAATATCTTAATAAAGCTGCTGCTTACTTCTGTTTGCATCTTAAGCTTTAAAGAAATGAATATTTAACATAAATTTATTACTTAGTTGCTAGAGTAACTATCAATTATATATTTAGATATTTAAGACAACGCCAATTGGTTTGTTTTAAAAGAGATTTAAACTCATTAGTTTTAGAACTAAGCAATTGGCGTTGTCTTCAATATCTAAATATAAGACTAGAAGTCTCTAGAAGTCTGCATTCAAGCTTCAAATATACTTTGCTCAATATAAATATAATATTTGAGTTTTATATATGACGAGCAATGCGTTTTATATTAAAGGCTTACAAGTTCTTCTCAAGCTTCAAAATATACTATATTCAATACCAAATTTGCTGAAGTAAAATCATCTTAACACTTCCCAAATAGAATGAAACTCAAATTTCCTCAATTCGATGTACTTATTTATCTTTTTAACATTCTATAAAAAAAATGTGCAAAATACTATTTCGCAGTTGAATTAATTTTCAGCAAGCAGATTGTCAAGTCATTTCAAGCTGACAACACATTTGGCACTGTAAGGACAATTTCTGTCGCCAGGCTCCCCCTTCAGAAGAGAAGAAGCGGCGCGTGCAGGGCGACAAATTTATGGGTGAAACAAACAAGTTGTGATATATCAAAACTTATTGCTGTATTTTTAGCCACACTTCAGCTTGGCTGCGTTTCAAATGCGCTGCACGCTTCAGTAAGCAATCGAATGCTACGAATTTAAAGCGTTTAAGGGCTTTAAGTGTTGCAAGCGAAAACTTTGGCTGTAAATCAATTAGCTGGAGCGCGAACAGTTTGGCTGTTGGCTTGCGGCTTTGCAGAATTAACTACCTGCTAAGTTAATTGAGCAAACAAGTCCTGCGGACTAGAAAAAAACCGCCAAACTACTACGCGGGGTTTTACAACTATTAATTACGAGCACAAAGTTCTGACAGCAGAAAACAGGCGCAGCAGCAGTCACAAAACTTTCACCGCACTAAAAATGAACACAGAGAGAGAGTGAAAAAAGAGAGAGAAGAGAAAGCAGCAGAGGAAGCGCACATCATAAATTACAGGACGAGCGGACATGGACACGCGGATGTTGTGCTGACTGCAACTGTTGTGTGTATCTCTATCTATGTAGCTGTATCTATAACTATGTGCGTGTGTGTGTGTGTGTTTAGGTTGAGCCAGTAAGCCGCCTGTCTTGCGGCAAGCCAAACAGCTTCCATGCATCCAAAAAATCATTTCAATGGATTTACCAAACTATACGTGTGTGTGTGTTTAAGGCAAAGGTAGAGCTACAAAATGGCCGCCGCGTTGCAGCACAAAAAGTGTCATGGCGCATGAAAAACTTCCTGGCAGCCAGAGCCAGAGCCAGCCCAGAGGCAGAACTCTTCATCAGCTGCCTTGGCCGCAAAACAATGGCGTACGCCGTAGTCGTAGCTGTAGCCGCAGCCGTAGAGCTCCTTACGTTGACGGCGGCGGGCACAGATTTTTGTGGGGGCTGGCAGGCAAATGAAAATCGCATTGTCAGGCTCAATGTTTCCGCCCTGGCTCTCATGGCAGAGCTGCCGCTCGCTGTGCCTTTGCACATTGCCTGGCTGCCTGCTGCTCTATCCGTCTCTGTCTGCTGAAACAAAGCGCATCCGTTGGCGAAAATTGAAATGACAAAGTTCAAAGTTTAAGCGGCTTGGCTGTCAGTTGTGCGCTATGCTTTTTCAGTTTTGTTCCAACATGAAATTTAAAGTCGACTTTGAGCTGGGACTGGCACTGGCACTGGCACTGGAATTGGTGGGCGTTCACCTGTCGTTTGCTGGTTGCTAATCAGCAATGCATAAATTTAGCCAACGTCAATGGCAAGCGCATTAAAATTAAACGCCCGACAGCAAATGAAATTGCCTGCAGTTAAAAACACTTTGCTCGGGCTTAATAGACCAGCAACAGCAACAGCAACAATAACAAGTCGTAAACTGTAAGCCAGCTACTGCCACGCCCACACAGCAACCCCTTTTCGTGCCGCACTTAAAATGGTGGCGCACACAGCAAAAACATTTGCATACTTTTGAGCTGAGCTGAGAAAAATCACTCATACGCACACGTCTCCATTACGAGCTGTGGCTGTGGCTGTGGCTGGGGGGAGGCCCTTTGGGCTTCTGGCTCACCCAGCTGTCTGTTTTTTTTTTTTTGTTGCTGCTGCTTTGTTGTTTTTGTGCTATTATAACGGTATTTGCATTGTGTTTAAACGTATTTGAACACGATGTCGACAAGACGCGCGTCAGGGGAGCGCTCAGCTCAGCTCGATTTGAAAGGAAACTGGTGGGAAATTCACTTTGTAGCGCTAAGAGCGTCAAGTATGTTGTGGGGGGGATGCTTACCAAATGAGCAGGCAATTTATTTACGGTCAAATTGCGAGGTTAGCACAAGCCAAACAATGCGCAGGTCGCGCCAACAAACAACAACAAGAGTCTCACTTGAAAGTTTCAGAGTTGGCGGCTTGTTGGCGTGTGGGCGTAGCAATGTGATAAATATGAAATGTGATTATGGCTGCTCTGCTATTATATGGAGCGGCATGATGAGGCTTATTATGAAGTTGCCACTGCCACTTGCCACACTGCGGTTGCCTTGGGCGACGTTTTGAGTGAGTGTGGCGGCTTCAGCTTCATTCAGCTCTGCGCTTAAATGAGGAAATGTGATTTTGACGATGTGTTGGCTTTACGGCCAGCAAATAAATATCTCTGTATGTGTGTGCAGGAAGCTGTAATTGTTTTTAAAGGAAGTTCAAATTGCTCATTGGGGAAATGTATAAAATAAATCAGCGGCTAAGCAACATAAAAGTTAGCATAAAAATTACTTAATATAAAAGTTTTGAAGTTTAACTACGTAGCCAAAAAACTTTCAAAATCATTTTGTTAAATTGAAATTTACAATTTGAACAACTTTAAGCTCTATATGATATAAAATAGAAATAAGCCGTTTTTATAGTTGAATCATAATAAAAGTTTTTCTATTATTATCATCGTTTTCATAATTTTATGTATTTAATTTACAAAAGCGCTTTCAAAATTATACACAAATATTAATATGTGATAAATTTTTAATTTTATGCTTAAATTAAAATTAGTTACACAGACTAAACAGTTTCTGCATAAATTGGGAACGCAGTCAAGTCAAATATAATTTTAGTTATTATTAAATTAAATATAATCAAATACAAATAATAAACTATAAGCTTTGGCATTTATTTACTGCAAAGTCGACTGTATCCCTTACTAGCCTTGCAATTCTTTAATAACTCAAAGCTTCAAAGGATATTATTAAATTTGTATATGAATATGAATTAATTTTTTCTACTTTCCCGTGCATATTTGCCCGTTCAATTGTTCATCGAGCAATTCTTTACATCAATTCGATGCAGACAGCGACTGACTTGCGTTGAATGTCTTTATCAAGTGGCTGACAGTGGAGACAAGGCCATAAAACGCTAATCCCATCATGGGAACAATAAGCTGAGAGCTGAAAGTCGTGGCTGAGGCGTTTGGCAATTGATACATCAGTTGATAAACGTCGCTGGGAATATTCTGTGTGAATCGCTTGGCTGTGGCACGAGCTAACAGGATTTGGCCACGCTAAATCAAGACGATTCGCTGCGGCTCATTTGAGTGCAACAGAAAATGTGGCACAACCACCACCACCGCCACCGTCAAGACATTCGCTGCGCTTTGTTGGAATTCGGCATGCTACAAATTTGTTGCTCCTGGGAATCGCAGTCAAAGTCAAAGCGCTCGGCATTGTACCCTCTGTAACTTGAGTGTGGAAATATTGAAATTCGAAAATAATTCAAGCCAAAGCACTTGAGTCGCGCTAAATAGAAGGCATTATGCCAGTTGCCACATCTCCGCCCGCTGCTTGCAACTTGTTCCCAGACTCGCAGCTCATTAGCGTCGTTGTCTGCCACACTTTTTGCTGGCGCATCTAATTGTTGCATACGCTGGCTCGTGTACCCTACTCTCGGGCTCTGCCATGTGACCAGCGCGCATTGCAATCCTTGCTGCCTGCACCCTGCGCTCGACTTCGACTGCGCCACTGCTAACAAGACCAACATATTCTCGGCCACTCACATGGCGTATGTTTCACTTTAGCATGTGTTCTCCACTAAGCGCTAAGCATCGTTTTTGTTACCCTGGGAACCTATGTTACTCGCTCGCTGACAAATGCTCGCGCCAAATGGCAAGAGAGCAGCTTGTTACCCACAAGGAAAACAAATTTTACTTACAGAAATCGGACGGTTGTGTTTTCTAAAAATTATATGTACATTTATATAATTTGTTTATTTATATAACGAATTTTAGTCTTGGCTATAGTACTCGGCATTAGTCAAATTCTTATAATGATAAGCGCAACAAATTGGATTTTATTTGGTCTAGTACAGTTTTTAGCAAACATAAGATTAACATTATTTTTAGCAAAGCTGGAGCCATCTCAATCTATTTTTATTCTATTTGTTTTTTTAAAGACAACTATGGTTGACAAATAATAATTATAATTCTATACGATAAATTATATTTGCCAAAAAATAAATTAACATTTCAAGCAACCAAAAATTTGATCACTTAATTTATTCATTGAGCAACTACAAATACTTTAGTGTTATTATCAAATGACCATGCATTGATTTTTAAGACTTAAGTAAAGTATTGAAACTCCTTATATATAATGAATGAATATATTTTATGAATTGTCCTTTGAACATTTTTGACACCTTCCAATTTGTTGAGTTTTTCTTTCGCACAATTTTGTCTCTTTACGATTTGCAATCTAATGTCAATATGTTTAATAAATATCACGAATTTGAAGAAGAATTTGAATTTCTCACTTCTCCATTTATTAATTGCAGTGTACAAATATTTCAGCTTGAGTTTAGCCAAAGACTAGTCTTTGATTAATTTTCTCAGCTCATTTTCATCCCACATCTATATTAAGCAATTAAATCAAACTGTATTTGTATTTTGGTTTTCATAACAATAAAATATTTATTTAAATTGTAAACACAGCAAATGCTAAAGTGTCTGGCAAAGAGGCTGAAACTTAAGGCTAATATGTTACAATGATAAAACGGACAGCTCCCGGAGATGGACGCGGTCTGGCGGATAGCTGGACATAGATGGGCTGAGAGGCTTTCACATATAAATTGCACTACGAAACGAAAACGGGGTCGAAGGAGAACTAAACTTAATATCACAATGGCGGATTAGGGGGGGCGTGGTGGGGGATTAACAAAACTCGCTGCCGACTGCTGCTTAAAAGTATCCGAAGAAATTCTTGGATCATTTGGAGCCACCAGCGCCAGAGCGACGAGAGGGCGGCGTGCCACCGCCCACATTGATGATCTCATTGTCGCTGGACTCCTCGGCGGCGGCCTGATGATCGCTGGCCTTGTCCTGATGGGCGGTCATGTGACGCGTGAGATGATGACGCTCGCGGAAAGTCTCCTGGCAGACGGGACAGCGCAGCTTCTCCTCGCGCTTGCGGCGATTGGGATCGCAGGCGACCTCGCTCTTGTGATGCGAGCGCATGTGATAGACCAGATCGCTGGTCATGCGGAAGCTGATGTTGCACTTGGCGCACACATTCTGCGCAGTCAGCGTGAATGTGGACGCCAGCGTGGGCGGTATGAGCGTGGAGAGTATGGCGGCAGCTGCGGGATTCTGCAGCGGCTGCGCCACAGCAAAGGGATGCGGTGGATGCGGGCCAAAGTTGCTGTAGGCGGCATGCAGAAACTCTGGCGGCGGACCCGCAGGCGGCGACGAGGGATTCGAGCTGCAGCCATTGGGACTGTGGCCATTGGGCGCTGTGGGCGGGCGGTACATCAGCTGCTGCTTGAGCCGCTGCTGAGCCTGCAGCGCCTGCATGGGATTGATGGAGTGATTGACGGCCTGAAAGGCGCCATTGAACTGATACTCGGGCCTGAAGCTGTGGTAGACAATGGCGTTGGCTGGCAAGCTGTTGGCCACGCTGACGTTGACATTGATGCTGCCGTTGCCGTTGCCGTTGCCATTGCCGGCGCTGTTGCTGCGCGGCGGCGGCGTAGCCAGCGGTGGGCTGATGGAATGGCAGCTGAGCTGATCTGGACTAAGCGGTGGTGCGGAAACATCCACTGGCGACTCCAGACGCGATGCTGTGGAAGGCGAGCTGGAGCTGGACAGCGAGCTGGCCACTTTGGTAAAGGCGCTGCGCAGTGGCGGCGGCGGTGGCGATACTGTCGCCTCTGGCGAGTCCACCAGCGGTATGATGAGCGTGGGATCATCGTAGACGCGCGGCGAGCGTATGGCCAGCTGTGGATAACGCTGGCGTGCCTCCAGCAGATTAATGTACTCCAAGGCAGCGGGCGAGGGCGGCTGCGAGGCAGCAGCTCTGGGCGAGAGATCCGTGGGATAATGGTTCAAGCTGAGCTGCTGTGGCTGCTGCTGGTGCTGGTGGAGCAGCTGCTCCTGTAGACGCGCCTGCTTCTCGGCCTGTTTCTGCTTAATGCGCTCATCGGGCATCATAAGAAAAGCCACATCAAAGGCGCGCTTCAGCGTTGTCTTGCCGCTGGACAACTCATTGTTGTTGTTGTTGTTGTTGCACATCACGTTGTTGTGTTGCTGCTGTGTCGTTGCGTTACTTGTGGCATGTGTCTGCTGTGGCGGCGTCGTGCGTCGCGCTGCATGCGACGGCATATTATCCATAAGCAAGTTCATTGCTTCTACTCTGAGATTCACTGGGAGAGATTTCTGGGCATGCACCGTTCGTTATGAAGTTCTGTTTGCAACTGCTGCCCGCACACAATCTGTTCCTCTTTAAGTACTCTCTCGCCATAGAGCCACCACCATCAGTCGACTCTCGAGTCCACTTGGAACTTTTCATATTGTTCCATTCTCCGCACTGGGCTGCGGCGTCGTCGGCACTCGCACATCTGTCCTGATTCTGCTTAGAATCGCAGTCGAGAGTCTGTTCGACTCTCAGTTTGAGTCCAATTCGAATTGTTACCCTTATGTTGTCTGTATCGCTCTCCCGCTCTCTCTCTGGCCGACGCGACGGCCCATCTGCTTTCCCAGTTGCCAACATATTCTGTAGTTTTATTTGTGTGAGCAGCGCCGGGCGCGCCTCCTGGTTGGCTGGCTGGCTGCCTTCTTGACTGACACCACACGTTGCCACCATAGCGAGCGGGTGGGAGAGAGACGCGCTTTTTCTTATATTGCCACAGTTCCTGCACAGTGGGTGCAAAACAGTTGAAAGCAAAGCACAAGCAATAACATTTTTCATTTTAAGCTATAAAGCATAAGAAATAAATATGGTTAATAAGTTATTCTTATTCAATTCAAACCATGAACAAATTATTTCATATGCTGTAGTGTTTTTTAATATGAATATTTGCTTATGTTTGAGAATTATTCAACAGTTGGGCTTGTCAGATATTCAATTTATTTAATTTAGATATTCAATTTCGGATATTTTATTGTTTGAACAGCGTTTATAATATAAAAAATACAAATAAACTATATACAGAACTAATTTAATAGTTGAATTTGTCAGACATTAAATGAACTTAACGTGTGATATTATGTTTAGTTTATAGTTTTTATACGACTTTAATTGTTGAATTTATTATTATTTAGATAGAGAGTTAAGTTAAATCAAAATATTGAATTTGTTGTGATAATGAAAACATTATGTTAGAACCCACTGTGCGCCGCTTCTATTGTGACAAAGTTTTCGAAAAGAGGCGGCGCTTAGATGCTGCGCTATATGCTCTCTAGCTCTCACCACCCACCCCCTTGTGGTGAGTCCATCTGTTGTCTATCTCGCTTGCGCTCTCTTTCGCTCACTCGATACATATTCGTATGTACTTCCCGCTCTCTGCTGCTTTGATTGCTGCCGTTGCTGCTGCTGGTGCTGCCTCTGTTGCTGTTGCTGCTGCAGCACAATATCCTTGATGTCCTTGTTGCAAGTGTTTCCGAACAGGTTGTTTTTGTCGATTTTTTGGCAGCAGCAGCGAGATTGTGTGAATATATATTCCCGTTATGTGTGCTTATTGTTGTTGTTGTTTGAGTATATGCTGCGCGTAGCTTTTACATATTGCAAACGAACACACACACACATATACATATACACACACAGATATATTTTGTAGCCGACTGTTGAGCGCAAAAAGATTTTGCAAACTAAAATATTTATCTGTTTGTCTGTCGCTATATAGAAAAAGACACACACACACACATACATAGATAGAACTGTAGAGCATTGTGCAGTAAATACAATAGCTGCATTATAACAATAACAACAACAACAAGAGCTGCATATAACAAATTGTGCAATGTTTTCCGTTTGTGGCTGCTGCTGTCTCGCTCTTGTGCAGGATATGGCGACTGCTAGGACAAAATATGTGTCTGTTATGGCCACGTTATGTTAGCCATGGACAATGCCCAGCATCTATATATTAAACATGTACAACTTATTGAAATTCCATGGCTTGTTACAATTGTTTTTGTTATTGTTGTCGCTTGTCTGCAGTTGGCAATTTAATGTTTGCATATTTCGCAGGTGCTAATTGTTCCACTTGCCATATGAGTTGCATTTTTAATTAATATTTATAGCTACCACTATTTGCATGTGAGTGTATGTGTGTGTGTGTTTGTTGATAAATATTTTAATTCGCTTGGTCGCCATGTTTGCTGTCGGCATAAAATTAATATTAAACACATGATTGCCTTCGGCCAGTTGCCAGTGCATTAAAAATATTGTTTAGCTTATATTTAATTAATTGCCGACAGAACCATTAAAGCTGCACTTGAAGGATTGCAATTAATTTGAGCGTTGAAAACAATTTAAATTGGCACACACAATGCAATTATTTATGAAACTAAAGTGCTTTAGTTTTGTTTCTTATAATCTATTCAAAAGATTGCAATTAATTATTATTATAATTTCCATTGAATTTCATTTACTTTAAGTTTTACTTTGCTTTATATTTTACTTGACAAATTGCAACTAATTTGGACATGAAACAATTTTAATTGGCGAAATCTCTTTTAAATGATGTATTAAATTTATTGTTATGTTTATACTTTCTTATTAAAAGATTGCAATATATTTTGATGTTTAAACTATTTGGATTTTGATTATGCCTATTATGAAACCAATATATTATATATTATTCAATTTGAATGCTGTAGGTATTTATTTATATTTTCTGATTGAAAGCATGCAATGTATTAAATTTATTACCAATTGCTATATTATTTATTGAATTCTTTGTTATTTATTATTAAGCTTTATTTTGTTTTGTATCTTCTGCAATTAATTTTGATGATAAGCCAATTAAATTAGCCAACATTTATTTGAAATTGTTTATTTGTTTGATAAACTACAATTAAATTGCTTCACTTCCCACACATGCCAAGTATTTTGCACAATTTGCGCTGCCTTCTGTTTGTAGCAAGCACATGTGGCACGTGCCGCAGCCATTTGAGTGTCAAGTGTAAATCCGAGCACATTCACTGACAATCAATGGAAATTAACACAAATCCCCGATATACAAATCGAGCACAAAGTTTTGTTCGTAAGCCCAAAACAAATTGCTAATCTACCCTCGAAGATCTAAAACAATCTGATGAACTGCTTGTCATGTGACAAACTCTCAACCCCCCTGCGAAGGGTTTGCTGCCTGTCGATACATCAAACTGCCAAGTGACAAAGTGATTGCCCAGACTGGGAGATGCCAGGAAGAGATGCTGGGCGAAAAGGCGTGAAATTGCCTTTTGTGTGATTAAGTCAAGCCCGTCAGACTAAGCTTAGTGCTTGGCGTGCTCTACGTGCTCGTCGCTGCTTTCAATTACGCTTGTAGTTGTTAAATGCTAATTGTTTTTCCAGCGGCAGACAGGCAACACCTTTGCGGCTGCTTATTGTGAACGTTAATGTGCTTGGTCTTGGGCTCTTGTAATCTGTGGCAATGAAGGCGCCAGAGCAAAACAGATTCTAACTGCCGCCTGCTCGGAAGTTGTCTAGCAAGTTGTTGCCAAGTTGTTTCCGGGCCAAGGCAGCTGGCAATGCTGTTTACTTCTTGAGCCATAAACTTTAATTATTTACGCTCTAAATACGTTTAAATTTAAACTAAAGCATAGCTGCATTAAAAGTTCAACTTGCAATTTGCTTCTACTGCAATCAGATGCCTTCTGCTGTATCTAGTTGGAATTGGATGCGAGTGCAGCGCACCTAATTCGGAGTTGAGGGGTGGTTAGCAGCCCTTGTTGCTCTTTGTTTAAATACCGTGAATAGCATGTGGTTTTTTTTCAAGCATATGGCAAGCACTTTTGTCACTATTCTCTGTCCGAAATCCTCCAATTAGACTGTCATTCATTTAAACGGATTAAAAATAGCGCAGGCAACAAGGGTCGTGTGGCATGCCACAAACTCGAGGCTCGAGGGCACAAGTGTTGCTGTTGCTGTTGCTTTTGCTGTTGCCGCTGGTGGTTGCTCTTGTGGCTTTAAGCGTTTAGTGTTAGCCTAAGCGGCTGAGCTAGCCGGATTAGTGCCCTTGTTTTGGTTACCAAATCGCCTGATGACGACAATCTCGTTGTCAAATTCAATTGCTCATGGCTCGTGTTCAATCAGCAACAACGTAACGACAACGACAACGACAATCAAGCTGCAAACATTTTTATGCTGTGCTATGCAAAAAACAAAAATAAAAACAGCAACTGATGCTGATTCTGGGCCCGCACCTGGCTGCAATGCTTGGCTTTGGCTTTATCTAAAATGCTTACGCTCGAGAAGCTTTTCCATCGACAGGGACATAAATATTAACGCTCACACGTGTTACATTTACATATATGTATGTATATGTGTGCGTTTGAGTGTGTGTGTGTTTAATAATAAAACTCTTTGCTGGCACATTTAACAGTTGCCAGATATATTCAGCTTGAACCCACCGGAGTGGCTCAAAAGCAGCAGCCAGCACGTCAAGTGCACTTCACTGGACCCGCACAGGAACCGGAACAGCTCCTTTGCCCACTCAATGTTGCTCTCAAGTGCGTTCTTCTGCTGACTTTGGCATAATGCCTGCAATATAGTAGCAGACTGTATGTCTATTGTCTTGAATATAATAATCGCATTGCTTTCATTTATATATATTTGTTTCTCTAATAAGCCAAGCAAATATTATATTTTATAGTAAATAGAAACTAATTTGAATATGCAAGCTACAGAGTTTCAATTAATGAATTCTTTTGCAGGCTCTCAGGCTATTTTATAGTAGCAAGCTTAATTTTTGAAAAATTGCGAGCTTGACTGCTTAAATTTCCAAAATGCTAAAAATTTGATAAAAAATGTATAATGCAACTTTGTTTATAGTATCATAACGCACTATTACATGATTTTCAATAAAGTTATGGCTGTAAAACTAATGCAGCCAACTTGCTTTTGTTCCAATACAATGCACTCTGCGTCCCATAATGTGTCTACAGTTGTAGATATGTATATAGATTGATAACTAACTTGATAGCGCATATATTTGTTTTACTACTTGTAAAAGCTTGCCAAGTTGGCTAGCGAAAGAGAAGTAAACTGACTAAGTCTATATATTTCTAGAGAACATAATTTACAATTCTCAAAACACAAAATTATTCGAATAAGCAAGACAAAAAAACGAGAAGCTCTGTTAAAGTGCTGTTAATGCTAAAATTCAAAAACAGTTGAGAGCATTGGTTAGCAACATTTTTGGTGACGCCATCTGTGACTCTTTGTTTCTACTATTTAGTGGAATTTTTGAAAAGTATTTATAATTAATATATATCGAATAACAATTATTTGTGCCGACATTTCCAAGCAAAAGACCTTTTCTTATCATAAACGGCTACAATAACAAAATGTACGCTGAGCTGAGCAAACTCAAAGCTTGAGTGAGAGTGAGTAAGTCTTATAGCGAATCATTCTCTGATCTTGATTTACGACTTGACGCACTTTACTTCACTTCACTTTTAGTCAACTCTTAATTTCAAACGCGTGCGGTCTAATTTAAAATTCTTAGCAAAAAAAATGAATTGTAAACGTTCATTCATTTATACTCTTCAAATTGCTCTGACATTGGCTTCAACTGGATGCATTGGGATTGATATATGGATAAGAAATCTCGACATAAGTTGTAAGGCATCCAGACCAGGTGCACACATGATCAATGTTCCCGGTCACCTGCCTTTTCAAGTTTTTGCCAAGTGATAATAGCACAGTGGCTCAGGCTGGACAATCATTTCAGCAACGAATAAACGGCCCAAAATGAATTTTGAAAAAGATTGGAATGCTTATCGCGACGGCTTTGGATCCTTCGATGGGGATTTCTTTTTGGGTTTGAACAAGATCCACCACATTACACACTCTCAGCGACATGAATTGTATATTTACATGCAAAAATTTAACAACGAGTCGTTCACCGCTCGCTATAACAATTTTCGAGTCGGAAGCGAGGATGATCTATTTGAATTGCAATCGTTGGGTAATTATACTTGGACGAACAACAATATCGATTCATTGAGATTGCATGAACATATGAAATTTACAACTTACGATCGGGATAATGACAAATTTGAGGATGTTAACTGTGCGAACGACAGGAGTGGAGGTTGGTGGTACAAGAGTTGTGGAAAATGGTATGTTTCTAAAAGTTCGCAATATTCTAACAAAGAATTAATATTTCTTTTTCTGCAGCAACTTAAATGGAAAGTATTTTGAAACTCAAAAATATAATAAGCACTCTGCACATTGGGATAGATGGGAGTCACTTAAAAAGATTCAAATGCTCATTCGTCCTTTAAATTGAGGAGAGCGCATTTTAATCCATCATTGCTTGGAACTATAAATTTGTTTGCTGTGTACTTAAAGCTTTAAATTTCATTATCATTGTAAATCACAATTGGATCTGCTTGCTACTTCTTTTAAATAAAATATGAATAAAGTAAGCTATGATTATAAAAAAAAAAACAAAACAAACTCTACGTCTGTTTTTTCACAGTTTGTCTACAATTATAGGTATGTGTATAGATTGATAACTAACTTGATAGTGCATATATGAATTTGTTCTACTACTTGTAAAAGATTGACAAGTTATGTACCGAAAGAGAAGTCAACTGACAAAGTTTATATATTACTAGCTGAAATGCCAACAACCTTTGAAGGATCCAGAGAACATAATTTATAATTCTCAAAACACAAAACATTCACAAAACAAATTAAAATTGGGCGCCACCAACTTTTAGATATATTTTGACTAGGGCATCGCAGCAAACACATGTATGCACTCACAAACACATGCACACAAAACAACTAACGCGTCACTGCTCGTTTTCGCTGTAGCGTCGGCAGCGACGTTTGTATGGCGCGTCGGGACGTGCACCTCGCTGTCGATATTGAAAATTGAAATGTAAATAATTGCTAAGTTATTTTTTTGGTTGCTCTAGCTCTTATAGTTGCTGAGAAACACGCATTCATATCGAATAAAAATTATTTGTGCGGACATTTCAAAGCAAAAGACCTTTTCTTATCACATACGGCAACAATAACCAAATGTACGCTGAGCTGAGCCAACTCAAAGCTTGAGTGAGAGTGAGTAAGTCTTATAGCGAATTGGGCGTCATAATTCTCTGATCTTGATTTACGATTTGACGCACTTCACTTCACTTCACTTTTTAGTCAACTTTTAGCTTCAAACGCGTGCGGTCTAATTTAAAATACTTAGCAAAAACAAAAAATTAATTGTAAATGTTCATGCATTTATATTCTTCTAATTGCTTTGATATTGGTTCTAACTGGATTCATTGGGATTGATATATGGATAAGAAATCTCGACATAAGTTGTAAGGCATCCAGACCAGGTGCACACATGATCAATGTTCCCGGTCACCTGCCTTTTCAAGTTCTTTGCAGTGATAATAGCACAGTGGGTCCAGGCTGGACAATCATTCAGCAACGAATAAACGGCAAAGAGGATTTTGAAAATAATTGGAATACGTATCGTGACGGCTTTGGACCCTTCGATGGGGATTTCTTTTTGGGTTTGAACAAGATCCACATCCTTACACACTCCCAGCGACATGAATTGTATATTTACATGCAAAAATTTAACAACGAGTGGTACTCCGCCCACTATGACAATTTTCGAGTCGGAAGCGAGGATGATCTATTTGAATTGCAATCGCTGGGTAATTATACTGGGACGAACAACATTAATGATTTTTTGAGAGAGCAGGAACATATGAAATTTACAACTTACGATCGGGATAATGACAAATGGGAGAAACATAACTGTGCGATGGATTACATGAGTGGAGGTTGGTGGTACAGGAGTTGTGCAAATTGGTATGTTTCTAAAAATTCGCAATATTCAAACAAAGAATTAATATTTCTTTATGTGCAGCAACCTAAATGGAGAGTACTTTCAAACTCAAAAAGATGATATGCACTCTGCCCATTGGGATAGATGGGACTCACTTAAAAAGATTCAAATGCTCATTCGTCCTTTTAATTTAAGTGAGAGCATTTTAAATCATCATTGCTTGAAACTTTAAATTTGTTTTAAATTTAATTTAAATCACAATTGTATCGGCTTGCTTATTCTGTTTGTTGTTTTTTTGTTGTACAACTTGAGCAACAACAATATATATATGTTGGTTATTTGTTAAATTTCGCTACGTACAACTACAACAACAAAAGTTTTATAATAACAGCCAGATTAGAGGGCAGAAAATACTTACCTTACTTACTATTTGTGTTTACCAGATTTACTTTAGCTACTATATCAGCCAAAGCTCAGTTATATACAATTCATATTCAAAATGATTTTAGTTATTTTAAAATTAAAGACTAATGTGTTCGACTTACTGTTGCTTAATAACAAATTTTTCAAGTTTCTAACTCAGCGAAATTAAATCGGTTTTTGGTGTTTTGTTTAATTTTACGTTCTACATAAATAAAATGTGTTTCAGCTCATGTGTTTAGCTGTATATGATCGGTCTATAGCCAATGCGTATATAAAGTTCTCTGCGCTCTTGTTTTTCTATTAATATTTCGTTTAATATATAAAATTTAGTTACCCCCTCACACATTCGCATTTCAATGCTTACAAGCTGAGCATATGTAAAGTTTAGCGAGCAACGCTCTTGGTCGCATACTACTTTTACTCAGTGTTTATGCGTATTTGCGGATGTGCAGCGTATGCTTAGTGAAGCTGCACAAATGAAGCGACCGCCAAGTCACCACCAGACGTCACCCGACAGCGTCATTAGCACCAGTTGGCGGAGTGAACCCAAACTCAAACTCAAACCTCCTGCCATGGCTTAGGGCTGACCCGCATTTAAAGTTGCTCAATACGTTTTCTGGTGCCATAAATTGTTGTTGACCCAGCGAGACAGAGAGAGAAAGAGAGAGAGAGAGAGAGAGAGAGAGCGAGAGAGCGAGCGAGCGAGAACCTGTTCGCATCCCCTGCTTGATGTGCAATCAGATGCTGATCTAATCAGAGTATTGCATAGTCTGGTTCCAATTGCTGCGATGAGTCCAACTGTGCGAGCTGGTAAACTACCCTTTAATAAACTAGTCCTGGGCATAAACATCTGTGTAAATTTTGGCAAGGACGAAGCGAAGCTGTGTCAACTTCGATCGCATTCGCTCTCGCCCTCACACTCACACTCTGCGGCATTTAAAAAGTGTTTAGTTTATGGTCCATTGATGGCTTTGTTAACGTTGCCGCTGCCGCTGCCGCTGCCGAGCCAAGTGCTCATGAATCTCAATTCTACGTTTGATTGCAACCCCGTCCGTGCACCTTACGTTTTTCGACGTTTTCGATCTGTCCGGGGCGTTGCTCGAGCTTAGGGCTGGCATGTTTTTCTTTGTGTGAAGTGGGTTGAGTTTTGGGGGGGTGGGAGAGTCGCAGTCTGGCTTTAATTATGCTGAAAACCACAAAATGCTGTTAGTGCAGCATTTTTCGTTTCCAATTCGAAAATGCTGACATATGCGTAGAAAAAATGTGCGACGCAACGCAAACTGCCCCCGCTCCCTGGTCCCAGTTGAAGTTCCCGCGGGTGCTTTTCGCTGTTTGACTCTCTGATTAGAACTGGTGCATTGTCGGAGGCTGAAACAAGCGACAGACTGACAAGTGAGTTGTACATCTAATGTGGCATCAACATATGCTGGATTTTGCTTGCAACCATGCAACTATCAGTTGCGGTTACAGCTAAAGGCTCGTTAAACTTTCATTCGACCTGGCATCGCTACGAAAATTGACTTCATTTTAGATTGGCATCTACGGTTTGGTCTATTGGGGATCGTAGTTAGTTAGGAATTCCCTGCGGAATTTCAATTGCGAATTTTTTGAAGGCACAGCAAGTAAATTTTTAAATTAAACTGCAAGCAGTTTGTATAAACATTAAACAAAGTCTCGAGCTTGGGCTTGAGCATAAACAATAAGTTTAGTATTTATATACATTTTTATTTTACGCTTCTAATTGTTGCATGTTTGACTCAATTCGATTTGCATATTTGAATTCTTGAAGCTACTGGCTTTATATTTTTAGCAACAAAACAAATGATTGCAAAGCATTGAGTACTCAACTTATTTTCATATCATTAGTTCCGCTTTTGTTCTATTTTTGTTGGCATTATCATATGTAATGATGTCTGCTGATTTCGCCTGCAAGTTTAAACACCTCGAACAAATATTTTACCTAATGGCGGGAGTACATTTGATTGGAGCCACCCACAATGCGTTGCTGCCACTGCTCGTTACTGTTGATTTTGAAAATCGAATCTTGAATTAATCATGTGGAATAAATTTACTCTACATTTGCTGCCAGCGTGCAAATTGCAGACAAAGTCTACTTAGAGTCTTGCTGTGTGGCTGCTTCAATCTTCAGCTTGTATTAATTGAATTAAAATTGCAATTCCATTTCCATTTGACGCGCTGCACAACTAAGCAAATAAATAATATTTTGTATTTGTATAGCGTTCAGAATCGAATCGCGTAAACTGCCAAAAATTTATGACAGCCAGCAAAGATTTACGTCGCTGCCTTTGCAAGTTCAATAACTTTCAGCCCATGGAGGGTGGCTAAGCGTATTATTCTATTATAACATTGTCATGGTAATTTATGTGCTCAGTCTGCAGTCTATAGTGTTAGTGTTGCCATAGCTTTGCCGATTTTTGCAACATTAGCGCCGAATTAGTGGCTCAGGATTCGCGCATATGTGTCTATATCCTTTATAAGAATCCTATTAGCCAATGTGTTTGAATTGCGGGATTTTCAATTGCGCTAAATGTTTTGCGTCTATTGTCAGCCTATAAAATGGAGGTTTAAATGCTTTTTCAAATGTTTCTAATGCATATGTGATATTTTAAAAGTGGCAGCTTCAGTTGCAAAGAAATAAAGAAATGCATTAAATTTTTCCCATTACTAATAAGCAATTACTTAAACATTTATACATTTTGCTTAGCAAACAGTTAGACTAAGATTTGCCATTCAGATTCTTAAACTGAAAAGATTTAAGCTTGCTACTAATTAATACTTTATTCAAATAAACATATAAATTATACTAAATGATTTTATAAATAATAAAAAGTTGTAACCTTGATTGGCAATCAACACTTTTCGGTTCTTTAGACAAAAGTCTAGATCAAAGGATTTTCATTATGGAATTTAACAAGTTTTACACAAATTATATTTGTTTATAGTCTTATGTATATTTTACATCTGCCTTAACTTAATTTGCACTACTTCGTTTTGATCAAAAATGAATATTTTGCAACAGCTTGGAAATCTTGCAGCTTCACTTGCTGCCCATTGGGCAAGATCACATTAATTACCATGGCATAAGCTGTACAGATGATTAAATATTTATAAGTTTGCGACATAATGCGCACTCCATAATGTGCATAATCAGATTCAATCCACTAAGCCTTGTCGAATGCCAATAACAAACACTCAATAACATATCGCAAATATTTGTGCAAATGGTCAAGGCCCAAACACCACCAAAATTTATTCTAATAACTGCGTGCGGGTGGGTGGGGGGAAGTATTATGAGCTTGGAAACAAGTGGATTAAGGGGTTGTGTTCAGGGATTGGCGCATCGAGGGGAGTTGCGCGGGCTTTTGCTTTTTGCATTTGTTTTTATGTTTGCTTGGGAATCTGTTTGTCCCCCCCTTGGACACACCTAATAAGTGAAATGTGTTTTTGGAACTTACACCCTCACTCTGAATCTCTGCTGCTCTCGACCCTTCATTGGATATAGTCGACTACATTTGTCAGCAAGTCGCAGTCTCAACAGTTGTTGGCGATTATCATTTTGACATTTCGCTTGTCTTTGTGTCTTTGTCTTTGGGCTTGGGCTATTCTTTTATTTTTGTTTGAGTTCCCTCGGCTGAGTTTGCGTTTTGATTTATGCATTTTTAAGCGTTTCGCTTATTGTTTTTGCTCTCTGTGTATCTCTCAGATACAAGGCAAAACCCTTCCTGGCTCGCTTTGTATCTGGGCTACGCGTAATTTGTTGATTTATTGTGCATTCCGCTTTGATTTCAGTTACTTGGCAGACCACTCGACTCCCACTCCCACTCCCCCCTCAAGCTTCATTATGCCTACTGCGTCTTTGGCTTTGTCGCATAATTCGCTTACCGTTAGTGTTCATTATTATTATAATAATACTCGACCATTGTTATTGTTGTTGTTGTTGTGTTATCCTCAGCTCGTTTGTCATGCTCTGTGCGTTTGCTTAAGTTTTTGCACGCTTCAACGCTTAAACTTCCTTGGCGCTTGGCCACGTCCTGTTTCCCCTTCTGCCCCCAGTCTCCAACTCTCTGCCCCTTAGCGTAGTCTAAATTGAATTGAATACGTGCTGAGGCGTTAAATGCTCAGTGTCAACTGTTGCCAATCCTCGCACGCCACTTGCTGCTTCTCATCATCCTGCATGTCCTGGCGCCCACGACATATGAGAATTTGTAACCTCAGCACAAGCTGCTCGGTCACCAGCCGCAGCTCTGACGAATGTTTATCAGCCAGACTGGAAAAGACAGGTGAGGATGTTGTTGTCTGCGTCTCAAGCAAACGTGGCAAGCGGCTAAGCGTAATTAATTCTAAATTACATCACGAAACTGACCCAGAGTTTCCTTTTAGTTGAAACTTAAAAAAATGTTGCATTATTTATTTACAAACTCAAAACATTGAACATTTATCTTTTATGAGCTACAGGGGGAAGAGGAACGTTACAATAATATTTTTAAATTTTCTAGTACTTTAGTTTCTTTAAATATGTGCGCAGCAATTTGTTTGCTGACAAATTGTAAGTTATGTTAAGTTAGACTTTAGCTTTAGAGATTTAATTATAAAAATAATATTGCATTAATTTTATAACTTTATCTTGCAATTATTCTAGTGCTAAAATTTAAGCAACTTAAACTTTATGAGCATTAATTGTTTGCAAATTACAATTCAATTGCAACGAGTTTGTTGCTCAAGTCACTTCCAAGCATATGCGAGTTCGTTGCTCGAGTCACTTCTTTGTAGAAAAACCAAAGCTGTCTTATCAATGCAGATGTAACATCATTAAAGGAAAGCAATTTAATGTTAAAAACAAGCGATGAGCACTGTAATTTACAGTTTTCAGTCTGTAACGTTAAAGTGTGAGCACTGTTAAAAGTAGCGCCACCTATTGCCTGGCAGCATAAGTTTGAGCAGCCATACAGCGTTTTAGCCAAGACACAACCAAAGGCGGCAAATTTGAATTAAAAACAAAAATCTTATGCAGCCAGCATTAATGCGTTCTTGTTTATGCTATATTATTATTATTTCTTTCTTTTAAAACGTTTTTAGATTAGAATAGTTAGTTATAAGAATTGTTAGATATCAATTTAATTTCATTTGTAGCTTCGCTACTGACGCAAAACGACAAACAAATTAAATAGACAAAATGCCAAATTTATTTGTAGTAGTTTTTGGCGCCGCAAAGCCTGTGAAACACACACACACACATACATAGTTATCCTTTTTGCTTTTGGCCTTTTAAATATTGCTGGAGTCGTAGCACAAATGGAAATGTCTTGGCAAAATATTTGCAGCTGCTTGCTTCAATTGAGAAATTTGCTTATTTATGCAGCGAACATATTGGCGCTGTCTTTCAGAGCTTAAAATTGAATTTGCGGCGCAATTAAAGCGACCACATTAAGCACTCAGTGCAACTGCCAAGCGCCTGTTATGCTTGCAATGCGTTTATTTTATGACCTGTCCTCAAACTGCAGTAAATATGCCTGGCAAGCAGCCAGCGCGGCGGCGACTGACGCTGTCGTCCAGCCCAGCAATGACCACTGGCCAGCGCCGTATAATTCAAATGCCAGCGAAATTGATTACACTTCAGCAAGGATGCCACAAATGTCCTTTGCCAGCGTAACTTTGTGTACGTCAGTGGGCGTGGGAGTTTTACTTTGCCAACTGCAGTGCAGAGTTCAGTGACATTTTGCAGTTGCGTCATTCTGTTGCTTACGTGATGCAATCAGAAATCAATTTGTATGCAACTTCATCAATATGATAATATGTCGATTGATTGGCAGACGTTTTAGACAAAGTGAAGCAACTAAAAGAACGTTAAATAGATTTATACATGAGCATAAATAATGATGAATTTCAATGGCTTCATTTATTTATATTCAAAGTTTGTAGCTGTGCGCTGACTGCATTAAAATGAAATAAATTAGACAAACATAGCCCCAAAAAGTAGATTACAAATATTTGTATAAGAGTCAGCATATGCATATGTGTGTGTAAGTACAGGATTAAAGCACTAAAAGCAACTTTAGCAGATCCTTATAATTAAAATATATACGAAATATATAAACAAACATTTAATTTCAAAGAATATTTGTTTATCATTTTCTTTTATTGTCTACTGTTCATAGTTGACATTAAATAAATAAATACTATATCTTGTAAGATTGTTATGCATAAATGGCGTAACAATAGTTCATACTAGTTACTTATTAATACATTTTATATTACTTTTCTTTTTTCAGAAATTAAATCAACCAACTACTCTTGGATTTTTCATAAGTTATACAGTTGTTTATTATTATTTTGACTGCAATTTTAACAAACTAACTAGACAGCTGTCTGCCTAAAAAACTAACTAACTGCTAACTTATACTCTGAATATATTGGGAAAGCTGCAGGCTAAGAGCTTCAATCTCTAACTGCTCTGGGCCAAGCACTTAACATATTTCAGGCAAGTTGAGCACAATTCGTAGTCGATGTGGACAGCTTTAACTGTTAAGAGGACAAGTTGAACCGTCTGGTTGGCGGTCGTGGGGCTTTAATTCTAGCATTCCCAGGCCTTGGCATCAAGTGGGCGTGCCTGGGGCGGCTGAAGGGCCATAAACAAGCGCGCTGAGTTCCCGGTAACAATCCGCGACTAATCGCCCAGGCTACCACTTGGAAGTAGCCGCAGTTGTTGTTGTTTCTGTTGTTGTGGCTGCCAAAACAAAGTCAGAGGTTAAGCACGTGCGTTGCACACAGGTTGCTGCTGCTGCTACAGTCTCTCTAACTGAAGATACAGATACACAGCTACAGCATCAGCTTGAGCTCCAGTGTGTTGGTTGCCGCCTCTCGCTTTGCTTTTTACGAGCTGCGCCTCTCGTTTGTCTCAGCGCCCGCTTTGGGCCAATTATAACCTTGGCCTGCTGCCGCCATATCTCACATTTATTTTAGCTGCTGTTGTTGTTGTTGTTGTTGTTGTTGTTGTTGTTGCTGTTTAGTACGTGGTCGGCAAATGATGAAGATGATCGGTTTTTGTTGCTGTTGCTGCTTTTTTGTTGTTGCTGTTAAGAGTTAAGGCTGAAGTTCGAGGGTCTCGAGTGCCTGGCGCTTGGCTAAAATTTATAAACGCGCTTGGCGAACACCTCGCCACACGTTGGGACTGTCTGGGGGTCTCTGCTGCTCTCTCTCTCTCGCTCTTTCAACATGCTGGTAATTTATGATTAATGTCGCTGGCGATGGCCAATGTTATTTTTGGAAAAATCGGCGCGTACCATTTTTGGCAACTCTCCCGTTGTGTTTCATATTGGAAATGCACTGAGCGAAAACGAACAGAGTTTATTGTTGATATTTAGGCGCAGCTTAGCAGCTCTTTTTGCAGTGCATATGTGTGGGGTGGGGGGGCAAGCAACAAGCTTGTCAACGCTTCGCTGAGCCTTCTGGCCATACAGTTTGATTTTTGTTCGCTGCTTTTGCGTTTTTCGGTTACTTTGGCTGCACTTCCTGGCGGGCAACGAGGCTTAATTAAAGAGCGCGATTGCGATTACGATTGCGGCGCCCATTTGAGTTCGAGTTGCTGTTGCGGACTGTTGGTCGTGGCTTCCTGGAAATCAAAGAAACAAACTTGCTAAATATTTCAGTTAACGCTTTGGTGGTCTTGGCCTATAATTTGCCAGCAGCGCAGTCGCTCCACTCCACTCGCTTTCGATCATAAATGAATCATGCGCAAATTATCATCAACTGAGGGTTGGGGGGGAGTGTGGCCAGGACACGCCACTGCCAAGAGGGCTCAATAAACAATCATCAGCAAGAATAACAACAGCATGTTAACGCCAACGCCAACGCCAGAGCAGCTCGCATCTCGCATCTCAACAACATCTCAAGCACACACATATCCATGTGATAATGATGATTTCACAACCAATTAAGCGTTGAAAGCCAAACACCGCCACAGCCTGAAATTTGAGGTTAATCCTTAAGCTTTAGCTGCTGCAATGCTCGCTCTGCTTTGCCTTCTCTCTGCTGCTGCTGCTGCTGCTGCTTGTTGTTGTTGTTGTTGCTGTTTTTTTTGGGGCAGTCGTTGCGCCCCCCTTTTTTTTGTTGAAACGTGATGCAGGCGGCTTCAATCAGCGCGCGGTCACACACTTGGCGGCGGTGGCGGCTGCGACGGCGGCGTCTGTCGACTAAGTAGAGTGTTGGAGTTGGAGTTGTCGGGTCGGCAAACGCCACGGGAAATTATGGTGGCCAAACTTCCCAGACCGCAACTAATTTAACTTTAACCAAAGTGCGAATTGGAGGAGTCTCGAAAGCGAATCGAAATGGCAGGCAGACAACAAAAGCCAAAAACAGACCGCAACAAAGGCAGCCGAATGAGGCTTGTTAGCCAGCCGCCTCTGAGCCTGAGACCCAAAGGGATTGCCAAGCAGAGAGGCCAAAGGCAGCGGCAGAGGCAATGGGCAGGGTAAAAGAGTTGAGAATTATGAGCGACTGCAAATGCGACTGCGACTGCGACTCCGAATGCGACTGCGAATGCGACTGTGAATTTGTGAAGCGTGATGAGCGCATGGCCAAAAGGTAACACCGCTTCGGGTGGGATGGGGCAACGGCAACTGCAACACGCGATCCTGAAGATGTTGGAATTAACTCATAAAATATACATTATCATAGACTGCCGGCCGGCTGGACGGGCAGCCAGCAAATGTGACTGTTGCAACTGCAACTTTGAGCAGCAGCAGCAGCAGCAACAGCAACAACATTTGCCATGTTTGTTCTTTTGTGTCTGTGTCTGCCTTTTTGGCGCTTTCGTGTGGCACCTGTCGTCTGCACTCTGTCTATGCCACAACTTGTGTGTGTGTGTGTGTGTGTGTGTGTGTGTGTGTGTGTGTGCTGGGGCTGATTGCTGATCATCATCAACTGCTAGTTGTTGCCTTTAACAGATTTGTGCAATTAGCCAACAGCCAAAGCCATGGGGAGTACTTGAATCTATTGAGACTTTTGCTGCGCAACAAGTGGCACGAACACACACACACTCTCACATACATACACACAGACAGGTGGCAGCCGCAGTCAAGCATAGTGCCATAAAGATATGCCCCGGCATTCGCATTCGCGTCCAGGCAGGCACCTATGAAAATGGAACAGAATTTGACGCCCTTTGCGCGCCGCATCAGATAAACTCCACGTACTTGTAAACTAACGCCGCATACATAGCATAGATATATCTTCATAGTCTTGTTAAGACTCCCACATCCAACAATAAAAAAGGCAGCGCTAATTAAAATATGAGCTAATTACAAAAGCCTAATGTCTGTTTCTCAAGAGCATAAAGTCGAAAATTTCAATCTGCTGTCGCAACTCAAAAAGCTGTAAAAATTGTTAAGGGGCGCGCCTTTAAATTTTAGTCATATATCATTTTGAGTTTAGTACAGCTGCAATTAAAATATTATGTTGCAATAAAACACTTTTCCGACTTTTGATTTCATTTCACAACAATTCGTTGCCTAACAAACGTTAAGTCTAAATTAATTATTTATGCATAACATTTTAGTCTATAAATTAAACTAGTTTTATTTTTAAAATAATTATAAAGCATAAGCAACGCTCGCTAATATCAAGTGGCTTATTTTTAGTTAAATTATATAATATATATACAAATATTTTTTAACAGCAGTCGACAGCACAAGATTTTTAGTTATAACTTGGCCAAATCAAATCCGATTCTTGAATGTTTTATTACTTTATGCTTGTACTAATGCTAAGAACAAAGCTGCATCATTACATTTTGTACTTTGAATAAAAGTTTCAACAATTTTTTAAATTTTAGCAAGAGGTAACATTAAATTTTTTGCCAAAAATACAAAGTTGAATGCAGTTTGTGACCTTTGAACTATTTTAACTTTCCAAAATAATATATTTGCTCACTTGCCATTTTGTTGAAAACATCGCTTAATATTATTTAGGCCCTAGAAATAATTATACTTATTTTAATTGTGCTTGTCATGCCAAACATAGAAAAACATCCGAATCGGAATTACATCTACTCAAAGTTTGAAATTAAGCAAAAGGCAGGCCTGCAATCAAATCTTTAGTGAATAAGCAAATAATTAGTTAACATAAAGGGCAATGAAAACAAAAAGCGCAAATATTTAATTTAAAAAGAACTAACTTCATTTTGTATTGGATAAAACTAAAACTGGCTAAAACACAAAGTAAGTCAGCTAAGTATTAATTTGTTTACGCTCAGAACAGTGGATAGCTGTTCATAAATATTTAATTCTATATTATTATGTGTAAAATATGAAACAATATGTAAAGAATTGTCAAGTATACGAAGCATAAAGTAAATAGGTTTTTGTCATCACAAAGTTTTAGATACTAGTTTGGATAGTTGGAAGAGATTCCAGAATTTGAACGTAACTTTTACTAAATTGTTCTGCTTATTTATAAAGCAAACACTCAAACAAATACTTTCAAAGTTGCCAAGCGCACTGAAGGCTTCTTGTTTACGAACTATTAATTACTATTTAATTGTTAATTTGTTTGTAAAATTTCTGTGCAATACTTTCGCGCAGAGTTTTTACTTTCATGTGTGACTTTTCTAGGAAATTCGTCTGCTCAAGCTGTGGGAACTAATCTCGCTGCGCTTTTCAATGCCCTATACAGAATCCTTAACAACACACACTAATACTCATGTGTATGTGTGTGTGTTTGTATGTGCCGCACTTATGCACAATTATGGCTTTATTGTCTAAACTTGGGCACATCTATTTAAAGCCATCTCTGACGGCTGCAACAACAACAAGAACAACAACAGCAGCAGCAGCGAGTTGCTGCAGTCTGTGGAGCTGTAGTCGATGGCATAGACCAAAAGCGTTGCAATTTCGGCATTGGCTTTTAGCTTTTATTGCGCCGCCTTAGCGGGTCTGCGGCCCAAGCCTCAGCCTACTCCCCCGACAGCTACTGGGATTGGATGGAGCTGGAGCTTGCTGCTTGGGGCTGCGTGCTACGTTCGTCTGTTGGTTTCATTGTTTCGTTGGCGGCCCTTCGTCATCGTCAGTTTCATGCCTTGGCTGCCACAGCAACAACAACAACAGCAGCAACGTTGTCTGCAGTCCAAGTCCAAATTCAATTCCAATTCGAATTCGTAGCAGCAAGTCGCCAACTGACGACGAATTAACTTGTTTTGGTATAAACGGCGGCTATTTTGTAAGTTCATAAAGGATAAATTGCCAATTTTGGGATTTGAAACTGTTGAATGTTTTGCGTGTCTGCCTGGAGTCCAACCCCCCCGACAGCCCCCGCTCCAAACAATACCGAGAGCAACATCAGTCTCAGTCTCAGTCTCGATCTTTCAGCTACCACTTAGCATCTTAACGCACGTTCGTCTGCTGTCTACACAGTCTTCAGTCTACAGGCTGCAGTCTTCTGGCTCTCGTTCGGTGCTATATTGAGTTTTCAATCTTTTGTTGACTTGATGTGGCCACCGATACCGACGGACGCGTCGTTGTTGTCTGGCGTGTCTTTAGGGAAAACTACGAGGCGGGCAACCTTGAGTTTGTGCATTTAAGGCAGTTCGTCAATTTCAGTTGCCCCAGGGCAGACGCCGAGACACAATGCCCGAATGCTAGCCACAGTGGCGGGCGGCACTCCCACTCCCCTCTCTCGATCTCTCTCTCTCTAGCGTGCTGTCTCGGTTGCTCACTTGAGTTGGCGGCATCGGCGCAAAATGAAACAAAACCAATTAAAAATGTTTAGTTGCACCCAAAAACGAAGATGCGACTGCGCTGGTGGCCACTCTGACTTGACCACAAAGCGCCACTGGATTGTGGTTGTTGCATTGTTGTTGCTGTTGTTGCTGTAGTTGCTGCTGTTGTCGTTGATTGTCTTGGAAATATGCAAGCGCAGGCGCAACGCCAGCGCAGCTTCCACGGTGGCAAGTTAACAAAAAGCGACAACAACAACAGCAACAGCATTTTTTGGTCGCAGCACACACACACACACACACACACATAGAGCAAGATGCATTCTTCTGGGTCTCAGGTCTTCATTTTTAATGAAATTCTTAACAAGGCGCACAAAATGCAAGCGACAACGCTGACTGCGCTGCCGCTGCCTCTGTCGCTGCTGAGGCGTACGCTAACTAACCAAATCGCAGTCGGAACTTGCAGCTTACAGCTTGCAACTTGCAACACACAGTCGGCAGTCGCCCGTTTAGGCGCTGAGCCTGAGTCTGAGCCACAGCCTCAGCCACAGCCACAGCCACAGCCTGAGCCTCTGAGCTGGGAACGGCGACCGCACACCGCGAAGAAGCCGCTCATTGGAATTCATTAAAAATGCACCACCGCCCGTCTCTGCATGTGTGTGTGTGGCTGCCCAAAAAGCCGGTTGAAATTTCCAGCAACAACAAGAGAGGAGCAGCAAAAACAACAACAACATTGTGCAGTGTGGAATGAGAGCAGCTCGAAAAATTTACGAAATTAGTTCACAAGCTGACAACGTGCATCTGCTAGGGCGGCCAGCGGGGAGGCATGAGGGGGCGTGGCAGGCGGCAGGTAGCTGCAAGACATTGCCCAAAGCATACCAGCGCCACTTTAATTTAGTCATCAGGTGATTTTTCGCGAGCTTCAAGTGAAATCTTTAACGTGACGCTGGAGATTGTTGTTACTCTGGCAATGCGATCTGCCGACCTGGCTGCCAATGGCGGTGGCGGTGGTGGTGGTGGTGCTGCTGCTGCTGCTGCTTAACTTAGTGTGTGGGCAATTGCTTTGATTTGCTTGCGTTTTAATTTTGTTTTTTTGCCATTTTAATGGCATTTCTTGTTGTTGTTTTTGGGCTGAAACTGAAATTTTTGTAGCTTGTAGAAATTGGTTAATAAATATTTATAAAATTTGCTGGTACTTACAGTTAGCTAAAGGGAAAAGCAGGCAGTCATAGTAAAGATGTTTCATAACAAGGATTAAAATTTATGTACTAGGTATTTTTAATAATAATAACAACAAACTTCTATTTGCTGTTAAATTGTAAACTAGTAAGTTTTCATTTAGGAATCGTATTAAGTATTTTTCTAAAAATAAATAATGCTAAAACTTGTTATAAAAAGCACTAACTTTTATTTGAAATTTGTGCTAGTGCTTTTATTTTATTATTACTCATACTCATAACTCTTTGTGCTATTTTAGAGCATTGTTAATTTAATTGTTTATGGCTCTAGCTCTAGCTAGTCTATAAATTAAATGCTTGCAGCTTTTGTGCTTTTAATGTTCCCGCAAATCGGTTCACATACCAAGCTGTGAAATTCTTGAATTGTTTTTGCAGCTATAAAAATATTTCGATAGTTTTGTTGTCATTATTGCGCACAATGCAGCAATTCAAATAATTTGCGGCCAGTTTGATGGAGCAGACAGTTAGTTAGGCCAAGCAATCTAAGCACTTGGAGTGACAGCGAGTGACATTTTTTAGCACAAGATACTCACACACACACGCACAGTCAGAGTGGCAAGACGCCGTGCAGTCTAGAGCCAATAATAACAGCAGCAGCAGCAGCAACCACAACAGCAACAGCAACTAGCTTAAAAAGGGGGAGTCAGCGGGCAGACTTGGCGATGGCGATTGCGATGGCGATGGCAGGCAGCTGCAGCAGCTTGGCCTGTCTTGGACGCTGCGCTTGTCAACTTGACCAGGCACTCATGCCACTGAGCAGTGAGCAGTGAGCAGTGAGCAGCGAGCTCTGCAGCTGCTGCTGCTGCTGCTGCTGCTGTCGGTTGGAGGCAGCGTTGAAATATTTGACAAGTTATTTACTATAACGACAATGCTGGGCAACTTGGCTACTTAAAGCAAGCTACTAAAACAGCCTCAAGGACGGCCAGGCGTGCCCGCATTCCGCGCGTGGATATGGGAAAAGCTGCTGCTGCTGCTGCTGCGGTGATTGTTGATGTTGCTGTTGCTGCTGTTGTTATAAGTAGTAAATTGTAAACTGTTTTGTTTAGGCAGCAAAACTGGTAGGCCCCTTGGCTGGAAGCTGTAGACACAGATTTTCAATAAAGCAGCTGACTGGCGGCGGTCATGCAACTTGTTGTCTAAGCGCAAACAGCAGCAACAGTTGCTGCCTGGCAGCAACATCATTACGAGCTACGTTTAATGACAAGATCAAGCGCAGTTCAGGCAACAAGTACTGCCTGTTGCTGCTGCTGCTGATGAACATAAAGTAGCAACAAAAAAAATATAAGCATTAAAAAAAACCAGCTTCGGTGTGGCACAGCAGCAACACACACAAACTCTCACATCTCACCTGCTGCTGCTGACGCTGCTGCTGCTGCCGCGAGTAGTTCACAAGTCTAGGCTTAAACGCCGTCATCGTCTGCGTCGTCGCTGTGTCTGGGAAGTCGCTGTCTACGTCACGCCTTAGTCGCAGTCATGGGAATTATTGTTTATTGGCATTGACCACGGTTAGCCACAACAACAACAACGAAAGCAGCAGCAGCAGCAGCAACTTAGCTGCCCTCAACACTTGTCTAGACAAATATGAAATCAAATTGGCATACAAACATTATACAAAGTCATGTCTAAATAAACTTCGCATTAAGTTAATGCTTAACCGCAGCAACTAATATTGATATAACTTGTTTACCAAAGTTTGCTTGATTTAATTCTATTATGTATAAAAAGTATTCTTAGACGCTTTACTTTAATAAAAGCAGGCTATTCTATATATAATTTATATATTTTCTTCGGTTAGTGCAATTTTAATAGTTTTTGGTAATATTCATATTTCATATTCTATTATTGTAGTTGCGATTTTATCGACAGCTTGGTTATATCGATAGCTGCTAATTAACAGATTATGCTAATGCGTATTACATTATTGCGCCTAACATTGCAATTCAGATGTCCCTTGAGTCATTCACCATGAAAATTCTGAATAGGCAACGCGCGGGCGGCTGCTCCTTTTTTCGCAGCGAAAATTTGTGTATTAATCAGTTTATTTAAGTTTGAAATTGTGTTCAATGTGTTTAATTACCTCAATATCAAATAATGTACATGTGAAAATATTTATTAAAGTGCAAATTCGCGTTAAATGCAGCAATTTAATATTTTTTTTAGAGCAATGGCGGTCTTTTTCTCTTAAGCTGCGCTCGCGTTCGCTAACAAGTGTTTTTTTCTTCTTTTGTTTAAGTTTTTTTGTTGTGAAATGTCAATTTATCAATATGCTAAGAGCCTATAAATGTTATGTGCAAAAAGTGTAACTAATGCGTAATTAATTGGAAAAATGTTAAGACTGAGTGTTAATTGCTTAAATAATATATGCTTAGCTCTAAGAGCATGCGCATTCTCTTTTCAACGCCATTTTTGTTTTTTATTATTTTGTGTTTGGTGTAAAGCTACAAAACAAGCTGTTTAATTAAAAAACAAGTGCATAATAATGTAAGTGTAAATGTGCAAAATAATGTGTTTAAATATATTATGCAAATATATACAACAGCACTATTGCGTTCTGCTTTGCAGAACTTGACACATACATGCACACACACATGTGCATTAGCGGTAAGTGCACTCTTTGACTTTTTCTAAGTTCAAACCCATCCGCTTGGTGTCGCTTTAAGTAATTTGATGCTCACTTAAATTGTGCGCTCTGCCATTTCTAAGCTAAGCGCGCTCTGTCATAACGGCGCTTTCATTTCTCTTGCAAACTCAATATTGGTCTGCTCATTTTTGCTAAGAGCATATTTTATTTGAATTTGCGTCGACTGCGACTGCGCTGCTGCCGAATGCGTCGGCATTTTCAAAGCTTGTCGCTGACGCTGAGGAAAAGTTTATTGCGTATATTTATTTAATAAATAATTTTGTTGCTGAATTTCCATTAGTCTTGTAAGCCGCTGCTGCGATGCAAAACAATTAACTTTTGACTTTTTACGTATTGCCCAAATAAATTAAAGTGTGCCCCAAGCAAGGCTTTGGCCATGTCTCGCGCTTAAGCCCAAATTGCAAGACGCGCAACCCTTAGTGGCAAGCAAGCGCACCCCCCACTAACCCCTCACTCAGGGCAATACAGCTGCGCAACTGTTAAATGCAGTTAGTTGGCAATGGGCAAGTTGTTGGCTTTGGAAATTATAAAGCGGCTTTTTGCCAAGCTATCGATCAGCGTGGGGCAGGTGCAACCGCCACAGCTGTCTGCCTGTTGCGACTTGAGCGCAAAAAGCAACTTGCGCTTGGAATTGGAATTGGAAGGGTGCGTTTTGATTGTGAGTCATGGGCACAAGACGACGACAAAATGTGAGTCGCAAGAGTAAAGAGGTTTCTCTTTTTTTTTATTTTTGGTAACTCTAGTGTGGTCCGGCAGGCAGACAGGCGGCTGATAAAGCGGCTACCTTCATTAATTAGCCGCACACCAAACGTGGCATAGGTAATGTATCCTCAAAGAAATAACAGGCAGATATATTGAAAGACAGGGAGAGAGAGAGAGCGAGCGCACATTCTGATTGAGACACGCATGCAGCACGCCCCATAAAGCAGCAGGTGCTAATACACAGGTCCGCTCTCAGTCTCCGATCTCTCGCTCTCGCTCTCTCTTTGTGTTGGCAGCTACATCTTTAGTTTGCTTTGCAGCTGTCGCTTTGCCTGGCATGTCCTTGTTTGCCTTTGGCATTGAGCATTGCCAGGATCAACGACTTAGCACGTGGCGCATGTGGCGTTCTCCAGGCTCCCAGCTCGAGACGCTGTCATGGCTCCTGCCAAAACGAAAGCAAGCAAAAAAAAAGGTCACTTGGGTAGTGTGCCTAAGTGTGTCTCAGTCTGTGTGTGTGTGTGTGCGTGTGTGTGTTGTCCTTTATATTGTGCTGAACAAATTGCGACAGCTGCTGCTATTTCTTGGGCTGCTGCTATTTATATTTATTATTGTTTGTGCTTTTGTTTGATTTCTCATTTCGTCTCATTTGTATTGTGTGCGCTTCAATTTAATTACGATTTATGCATGGAAATTTTCAAACAGACCCGCACCCCTCTCCGCGGAGTTCGTTCGCTCTGGCCCCTGCCCTAATGTTTAGACAGCCAAATACTTTATTGATCCACACAGAGAGAGAGAGCGAGATTTTCAATATTTCACACGCAATTGCGTTTTTGCTTATTGCCGTTCCTTAATTGAGACATCATTTCAACGAAATTATCTCAACGCTTTCGGGGTGGGCCTGACTTGAGATAATTCGCGCTGGCTTAAAGGCAAAGGCAGCAGCAGCAGGAGCAACAGTAAGAGCAAAGGCAAAGGTAGAGGTAAAGGTAAAAAGGCGCCCCAAGCCCAATCTCTGCTTGTGGCAAGCAAACGTGGCAATGTGGCAATGTTTTCAGATACTTTATCGCCGCGACGCGTTAAAATGTTTCGCGCTTTTTATTGCGCTTAACGTGATTTCTGCCTTGCTGCCTGCCCCTCAACATTTCTACCAACTGTATAAATTGACAAACTTATGGCCCCAACAGTATCTGAGCTGAGGCACAAACACGCAGAGCTTTACTGCAGCTGCCGCAGCCGCTGCGGCCAACTGATCGGCGTGTGCGGCGTCTCTTATTGATTTTATAATTAAGCGTTGTCATTAAATTTTATGAGCTCTCTGCCATGCAGAGAGTGCAAGAGAGCGAAAGCGAGCTGCAGCTAATTGAGTTGTTGTCGCCGTTGCCTCAACATTGTGTGGCAAACATATTTACGCACTAGTACTAAACATATAGATATATATATATATATATCGAGCGGCTTAATTCGCCCACTTTTGAGCTATAAATGCCGCCGCTTTGCCAAGTCAACGCTAATAGGCTTCAGCTTTGTGACTCATTTCATGATTTAAACATAAATCATCTGCATAAATTTCAAACAAAAGCTCGCTTGGAATTTCCTTTGTTTTTAGTTGATCATACACTTGCAAATGACAAAGTCGGTTTATTTTGCGAACAATTGGATACAGTCATTTATTTAAGCCCAATGTGCTTATCAACTTTAAATTAAATATTGCAAAAAAAAATAACAAAATATATTAATTGAGAGTAAGCAAAAATTAACATTAATCACTCGGATTCATTGCGTGTGAATTGGGAAATACCCCAATACGTAATAAAAACCCAACTCTGATATCATCTTAGTGTTGTTTTAATTCAATAGGTTAGATATACTTATAGTCAAACTTACTTTAAAATTGTAAATGGCAATAATTTCTAAATCTATGATTCTGATTGTAAATGGTTTAATATTTTTATATTCTTTATATTTTATTTAAAAATATTCTTATAATGTTGTATTTGTTTTATATACATAATACATATTTAGTGTATTAGTTTCGATCTGAAAAATGTTTTTACTTAAATTTGGATTTAGATGTAAATTAGATTTATATTAAGTACGCAATTTTTTTTTAAATGATTTAACATAATTCAACCAAAGTTAGCGTATTTCGCCATCAGCTTGATGTGCTTTAAATTTTCGAATGGCTTTGATTTCAATTTGGTGGAATTTTCGCTTGTGTTTGGAGTCGGCAGTTCATCATTGGTCTTGTCTGTTGTTTCGGGGGCATGGCAAAGGTAGCGTTGATTGAATGTCTCGTCTGCGCGCATATCTCAGTATTTCACTCGCTCATTGTGGTGCTTAGCTAATAAATCTTGCCGGTTGGTCCTTTGGCGGCTCATCCCTGGCCCCAAGCGTTCGGTCGTTCGGAGTTTCGAACTTTTTAGGATGTTCGCTCTTAAGCGTTGTCCGCGCTTAATTAACAACAAATGTGGCTGCATAATTGCCACATCATACGGTAGTCGGGTAATGACTGCAGTTGCCACGCCCACAACTCACTGTCCTGCAATTCACACAGCAACAGCAGCAACAGCTAACAGACATTGTAAGCCGGCGGCTGCTTGCCCCTCATAATTTCATCAGCTGACAACTTGATCTAGCTGCTGCTGCTGCTGCTGCTGTGTGTGTGGTGCTCGCTTCCGTTGCCGGAACACACACACACACACACACACACACGTATGCACATGCATTGATAGCAAGGGAGCTGAACAAAGCCGCTCGTCTGCATCTCAATCTCATTGTCTCGCTAATTGTCTGAGCTGTGCGAGCGTCATAAGCCGACGTTGTCGTCGATGTTGCTGGCGCAATGAGTTTGAGTTTAAGTTTGAGTTTCGGAATTGCTTTTCGGGCTCTCTGACCGAATCCAAAACGTGCTGCTCAATTGTGTCTAAGCAGCAGCAGCAGGTCATTCTTCCTGTTTATCTACCCGGCATAGACTTCTCGCTTTCTCCTCCCTGGCCTAGAGCCCACAGCCGGAGCTGGCGTCTCTTTTGCTCGCCCTGTGCCGCAACACGCACAATTTACCTTGGCGGCTGCCCAGCCCAAACCCAAACACAAATACAAATACACAAATGTACACAAACAAAAGCAAAGTCAGCTGACTCATGCAGACGCTGTGCAGACCCAACAAAATACACTGCGACAAATAAAATAGATACAATTTATAATATTTGCTGTCTATAAGCGATAACTTCAAATTGCATAAGCTTCTTCTTTATTCAAATCAATTTGAGCTTAAAGCGATTTTTTAATTCGTTTCTGTATTTTTATAAGCCCAACAAATTATAAATTACTGCATTAAAATATGTATTTGAAAAGTTAATATAGAATATACTTAAATTTATTTTTTTTTATATATTTATTTTTAATAACCTATTGCTAGAGCTATTCATTAATTTATTATAATTTCAAGCTCTCTACTAAAACATAGGTAAACATTATTGTTATTAAAACTATTATGAATATTTATACAATTGCTATTACTATTTGGACTATTATTATTACATTTATTTATTATCTATTATAATTACTATTACTTTTGCTAATAATTTTACAATTGAATTAATTGATATTCATGAAGAATTTATAATTTCTATAAGAAATGACTTGGTCTGTTTGCTTTTTAGTTTCTCGAATGATGTTTCAAATTCATAGGGATTTTTTTAAGTGCATCTAAGTCTAGAGTCTGGAGCGTAGCAGTCTGGAAAACCTTTTGGCTTGGCGGTGCGTTTAATGACCGGAACGGATTTCTCTATGCCCTTAGCCATCAGCCTCAGCCGTCAGCCGTTATCCTCCGCGCACTCCTTGCTCACACACACACACACACACACAGCTTCCTGAGGTTAAGGCCTAAGGTTTAAGGCACAGTGGGAGCAATTGTTTGCACCACTGTGCGTGTGCGTGTGTGTGTGTGTGCACTTAAAATCCTATTAGGCTCAATTATCCGCTGATATTGCGTACACGATCTCAGTTCTTTCATTACAATATATTTTCTCTTCATTCATTCATTCATTCATTCTTTGAGCCTGCGCACGTCTGTAGTCTTCCTTGCAATGTGTGTGTGTCTATGTGTGTGTGTGTGTGTTCCGGGAATTAGTTTATTTGTTTGCTGTTTGTCTCTCTGCGTGCCGTTTGTGCAGTAGTCGAGTCCTGTTGCAAGCTGCGCCTTTGTGCCACACGCTGCCGACTGCCGACTGCTGACATTGATTCATATTCAGTTGAGCTTGTGTCCAATCTCTAGGCTCTCTACTAGCTTCGTCTTGCTTTCCACTTGTAGGTCAGGGTCAGGGCAGCTGTTGCGGCTGTAAACGATCTGATTAACACCAAGCTGGCTGGCTGGTCGGCTGACTGGCATCAAGGGGTTAAGAGCGGTCTCTGTTCTATGAGCTGGACATTCTTGGGTCCAAGGTACATACGATGCGACTTCAAAAGGGCGCTCGGCTTACCGTTAAACGAAATCACTTTTAATTTCAGCCGTGCTCGCTGCTCAAGCCGTTCGACTGGGCTCCGAAAAAATAAAGTGTCGTGTTTCAAATGCTTCATAAAGACATCAACTAAATCAAATGCGACAACAGCCACTAAGGTAGCCCAGTCAGCAGCCAATAACAACAACAACAGCAACAACAAGAACCGCAAAGCCATAACAACAACATTAAACTTTCAATAGCCCAGAGCCAAGTTTGCCGCTCGTTGAAAAATTAATAAAATTAGTAATCAGCGCTTTAAATCAACAGAAATCAAAAGGTAGCCAAACGAGCAGCCAGCACACGAGCCCCACACACCAATAACAACAACAGCAACAACAACAACAACAAGGAAAGCAAAGCAACCGCAACGCCAGATTAGATAGCACAAATGCCGCCATCGATGCTGCTAATGATTTCTATTGCCACAAACTTGCCAGAGTCGAACTCGAGACTGAGACTGAGACTGAGACGAAGACTTTGGGTTGCCGTTGTGTCTGTCGGCCACTGGCGCTGGCAACATTTAATGACGCAACAACAACAACAGCAGCTTAAATACACTAAACGCTTGTTAAGTTAAATAAATTCAGTAAAATTCAAAGCTTAGTTAACTATTTTCATTTAAATAAAGTGCTACAAAATTTTTATAAATTTTGCAGTGCTAGTCAAAGCTGCTGCTATAGTCGAGTTGGCCAACTTTTGAAGATGCAGCAGTGGCTGTGGCAAGATTCTAAATTGCTCAAGGTCCCCAGAGGGGCTGCGGCTGCAACCAATTGGCTTGGCTCACACTTGGCGCTGGTCTTGCAGATTGCCAGCGTTAGATAAAGCTGCCACCAGCAACGTCGTGGAGTGCTGCTGCTCCTTGTTGTTGTCTCGTCGTCGTGGTCGTCGCTTGGGTTTGTGTTTGGCTCTGGTGCTCGTCATCATTATAAAACGAATTGATGCGCGATTATCGCTTGGGGTTTTAGCGCCAGTCTCTGGGTCAGTCTGATTATGGCAGCTACTGGACTCACACACACACACACAGAGACAGCTACAGACACATTAAAGCTGCTGAGATTACTTCTCACTTTGAGTGTGGATTGCTGCACTGGCCAGTCCGCTGCACTGATCCTAACTGATAGCGATCTGATTGGATCTGATCTGCTTTGCGCCCCTGATCTGTGTGGGAATGCGGCCGCGTCTTTTGCAATTTTTGTTGCTGCTGTTTGTTTATTTCGTTTTTTTTTTGTTTTTTGTCACTTTTATTTTTGTGCTTGGGCTTGTGACTGCCAAAAACAATTGAATTCGAATGAATGCACCGGCAAAGGCGGCGACGGTCACATTCCAGACGGAGCAGCAGCAACAGCAACAGCAACAGCAACAATGCAAGTCGCATAGCCAAAGTCTTAGCCGCATCCAAAACGGCAACAACAATCACAACAACTGTCAACGCTCAACGCAAAGGCGATGGCGGCGCCGCTGTTGCCGTCGCTTAAAAGACAATCAGCGACACCTTTTTGGTTCAAAATACTCTCACTGCAGCAGCAGCAGTAGCAGCAGCAGCAGCAGCTATAGCTGCAGCCAAAAAAAAAATAAATAAAATGGGGGGGACAAAAAACGAAGCAAGTTTGTTGCTTAAGTCTTTTGTTTCGAATGCAGAGACACAAAACCAAAATTGAACTCTATCCCTTTTGTGAAGTGCGAAAGCGACAGTGCAAAGAACAATGCTCCAGCTCGCAGCTCCCAGCTCCAGATATCTGCAGTTATGTCGCGCCATGTTTGGCGTATGATTTCAAAAATTGCCCTTTTTGGGGTTTCGACTTACAGCGGCGGCGGCCTGTTCTGGTTTGGGTGCTAAAAGCGAGCCGCCGCCCCTGCGGCTGCTGTAAATAGAGACTGCAAATGTTGCCTGGCGCTGACAGCAGCAGCAGCTTCTTCTTCTTCTTCGGCGTCTGCCCTTTAGCTTTACACGTAGTCCGCCTTTGGTGTCGAAGTTCGCACATCAATTGCTCAATCCGCAAACAGCAATAATCACTGTCAGAAAAGATTAAAGCGATAAGCCGAGCTAAGCAGCGAGCCAAACAGCTTATGCCCAATGGAGCAGCAACAGCCAATGGCCAATGGGCCAATGGGCTGCTCAGGGTGGCCTGAAATGAAATCATTAACAGCTCAGCGTTGCGTCTGCTGCAGTGTCTAGCAACTATTCCTGGGAGGTTTGCCCATTTCAAAATCATGCGCAATTTTTAGCCGAAATACTCAAAGCTTGGAAACGCTTTGAGTGCCCCTAAAATGGTAAACGCAACGGCAGCCAATTAATTTATTAAATTGAAGTATGAGATGGCAACTTGCTGCTGGCTGCTGGCCGAAAAAAAAGTAGAACGTGAGACAGGACAGCAGCAGATAGAAGTGTGGAGTGTGGAGTGTGGAGTGGGGGGTGTGCGGGTTAACTCGTTATGAAAGGAATTTTGGCGACAGACGCCTAAAAGCAAAATTGGGCTTCATGTGCCCGTTTTTGGTCAAGAGCAAAGTCAGCGTGTTAATTTTTACCAATTTGCGGTCCAAGCAATGCAACAACAACAACAGCAGCAGCAGCAGCAACAACGAGCGAGAGCAGCAGCAACATTTTGGCGACGCGCAGACGTCGCAAGACGCGGTACAATGTTGAAGCTGCAACATGTTGCGGTTGCGAAGGTGCAAAACTAATGGATTTCATCGTTGTTCGCATCGTCAACGCTGTCGCCGCTGCTGGTCGCATTTGCCTTTAGCACCCCCCCAACACACCAAACTCACCCTCAAGCTTCAGCAGCAGCAGCAGCTTGAAGTTAAAGTCAATGTCCAGACTCAGCTCCAGCTCCAGCTCCAGCTCCAACTACAGCTGCGGGCCATGAATGTGCTTTGCTTCCCAGGCGCTCGCGGGCCACTCTCAAGTGTGTGCATGTGTGTGTGTGTGTGCTCATGTGTGTATGCGTTTATATTGATATATTATGGCCACGGTTTGTTCGGGACAAAGATCTGCTTATTATATAAAAAACGAAAAGAGCAACAAAAACAGTCGCACCGTAGCCACAGTCGAGTCCAACACACACATACGACACACACACACACATTCGTACGATATAAAAGGCGCACAGCAGAAGGCATCGGCATCGGCATCGCTGCGGCAGATCTTGAGATCTGATAAGAAAATGATAAAAAGGTAGACGCCAGTTTTTAATTTGATTGGAATGGAATTTTCAGATGATTGCAATGTTGCTAAAACGGCAGCGCCGCCAAGGCGGACCCACACCGCCCCCTCCTCTCTCTCTCGCTCTCGCTCTCGCTCTCTGCCACACGTTCTGGGGCTCTGTGGCACGGTTGGGGTGTAGCTGCGGCCACAGCAGACCAGAGTGCTGAAAGAGCTTTACATTGGCCAGCAGCAGGCTGCGTGTGCCTCCAACGACTCCAGCAATGCCCTACATTGGCCACAAATATATCAAGGGAGAGGCATAAAAGGCAGTAAATGATATGCTGGGATTCATAGTTAGCAAATTAAATAAATAGTTAAATTACAATAATTTAACTAAAGTTGGAATAGTGGAAAGAAATATTCCTACATCATTTATATATTCAATGCTTTAAGTCATTCTTATTGAAGTTTATAAATTTCATTTTGATAGCATTAATATATTTTTAAAATTATTTATATATATTATATATATATATAATATTGCAACATTATTTGTCTTCCAGTAGATAAGTTATGAGCTCTCATCAAAGATTCTACATTTAAAAAATGCAGAAAAAGTTAATACAGTGAATAGATTAATTTTAAAAAATATTAAAAAATTTATATTAATGTATATATAGCGAGCTAATTAACAAGTAACTTTCAATGCATTAATATACGTATGTTAAATAATTTAATATTTATTCAATATATATTATGGTCTTATACCTGCTCATATTTTTTATTAGTTTTTAATTCGATGCACAAGTGCAGCGTAGTGTGCTCCAGTTTCAGCTTAGTCTGATCAGCATTCCATAGTTGAATTTGCATCTTCGGCCGTGTCTGTCATTTCATTTCACCAAATGTACATACACCAGCAACAGCAACAACAGCAACAGTCTCGCTAACAGCAGCAACAACAGCAGACGACGACGAAGACGTCGCCACTGGCGGCCTGAGCTGAACGCCTGGCTGGAGAGGCCGTCGCCGTCGCCGCAGCAGCAAGGATGCGAGCAATAGGAAGCCCACTGCATATAGTTTGCCTGGATGCTGCTGCTGCTGCTGCTGGCGATGCTGCTGCAGTCGACGCCGCCACCTTAATTTATTTCATCTCATGCAATAATTTTTGTGGTTAACAAGTTTTGGCGGCATCGTTAGCGTCTTCACACGCTTCGCGGGATATCAACACCATTTATTGCCGTTTTGGTATTTTCCTCTTATGCCTCTCAGTCTCTGTCTCTGTCTCTGTTTCTGTATCTCTCTGCTCGCCTTTGTGGTTTGTTGCTGCTGTTGTTGTTGCTGTTGTTGCAAGGCTTTAGCTTTAGCTTTAGTTTTATTTATTTATTTTGTTGTTTTGTTGTTTTGTATGCTTTTGATTTTTGTTTTTGTTTGGGCAGCGATTTTATTGCTTGATTTTTGCGGTTTATCTGCTGTGCTCTCATATAAAAATCGATTGGATTCCCGTGAAATTGATAAGTCAAGTCAACGCCGCTGTATCTACCTATGCTCACCCCCAACCGACGTCGCAACAACAACAACAACACACCGAGCTACAGCTACAGATGCAGATACGGATTCAGATCCTTAGCAGACGTTGTCGTAAATTATGCGCCTCGACTAGTTTTCTACATTAAAAGGCAGACGCCAGCAGCAGCAGCAGCAGCAGCAGCCAGCGCCACAGATTTTTGCCACCGACTCTAGTAGTGGCCCATGCTATGGACAGAGGACTGTGACCGGTAGTGTTAAAATATTCGACCACCTAGGGTACCATGGAATTTATTTCACCCTCCGGTCCGCTCCGTTCCGTCCGTCCGTCCGGCACATTTCTGCCGCTTTTTATTAACGCTGTTCATGTCATCAAGCTTGACTATGCTTTTTGCTCTTTTTGCCTCCATCGAAGCGACTATCAACTCGCTTTTTGTTTTAACTGCTTTTTCACTTATTTTTTTTTTTTGGTTTTAGTTTTTTGCTTGGGCTGCCTAATTGAAATATTAGTCGAGGACTTTCAGTGTCTGTGTCTGTGTGTGTGTGTGTTGGTTCTTTGGACTTGACTATGAACGCTTCTATGTGCCGTTTTGTCCCCACTTTGGTGCAGTCTGCGCAATTCTTATTTATAGCCCATCCATCGTCTGTCGCGACTTGTGCGACTTGCGACGTTTTTGGCTATTTTTGCTCCAGACACTACACCCAACTGGAAAGCGACATTTTTCTATGAGAAAAACAACGAACTACAGATACTCTAAGCTGCCTATAAAATAAACTAAAGCAATAATTTAATGATAACTGGAATATTAAGTTTTATTAATTAATATATTGAACTAACAAATAAATTGCTACCTCCAAAGCTTGAAACTGAAAGCATTTTATTTATTAACTAATTAAATTATTAGCATCTATGACACACAAGTTTTAAATTTGCACTTAAAGTGCAATTACTAATTAATAATTTACTATAAATACTAAAAAAAACATTAAAACAATTTAATTATAATAAGACTAAAGCAATAAATTAATGATAAATAGTTTAAGATTAAGTTTCGTAAATTAATAAATTCAATAAGTTAACTATGAAAGCATTTTATTTATGCACTTTTGAAATTATGAGCATCTATTTATGAACTAATTAAATTATTAGCTTCTATGACTCATGACAAATTTTAATTTTGCACTTAAAGTTCTATTGAAATAAAATTTTATTATAAATCAGTACTAATTAATAATTTACTATAAATAGTACTAACAAAAATGAAAACAATTTAACACATAATTATAAAAAGAATTTATTTATTTATTTACAGAACGTTTTAAATACTTCCAACAACAAGTAAGTAATTTTGTTGCATATAGAGTTTGATTAATTAACAATTTTAAAGATATTAAAAATTACTATAAGATGAACTGATCTATTTATTTTTTGAAATGCAATAATAGCAGCATATTATTATTTGTATATAATTTAATAAGAAGTCCCCACTGCTTGTTCAACTGATTGACATAGTCGCTATGCCCGACATGCTAAACAGTAGCCATGCAAAGTACCGAACAGCGGCTGACACTTGGCGGGGCTAATTACATGGAGTGTTATTTTTAGGCCTAGACACGACGTTGATTATCTGAAATGCACGTGTTGTGGCCGCAGTCCGGGCCTCATCGTCTGTTTGACAAACAAAAAGTTTGCCAAAAATGTCAAAACTCTTGAGTTTACAGACAGATTTTATTATCAGACGCGAGAGCCCAAGAGCTGTCAGCTAGGAATTTTGTCCAAGATGCTTTATCTTATATTTATGTATATATATATATTAATTGTTAACATTTCAAGTTGTGTGCGCTAATTGATGAGTTTCTATTTGGAGTTTAATATTCAACGCATTTGAAGTTTATATTAATGTTTGGGCATGCCTAAGTGGCTGCCAATTCAACACTCTCTGGATGGAGTGATATTAAGTAAATACGATCATTAATTTAGTTTGCGCTAGGCACAAAACCCTCGCGGCTCGCAGCTCGCAGCTCGACGCTTGAGGCTTGAGGCGAGTTTAGGGCCCTTTTGGGCACACAGAGAGCTCTCGCCACAAATCATCAAAAGTCATTTAGCAAACATTTGAAGTTGAAAAATAGCCTTCAGTTTGCTTCAATGCACTTGAAGAGCGGCAACCACAAGCGGACGACGGTGAACGGTGAACGGTGCAAGTCGGTGGCGGTGGCGGTGGCAACGTTTTTTTTTTTTACGGAAGCGGCTCAGGTACAGAAAGTCAAACCAAAGAGTCACGTCACGCGTGGGTGCATCGCAGTTCCAGTTCCAGTTCCAGTCGCCGTCGCCGTCGTCAGACTCACACACACAGAGAAAGAGAAAGAGATGGAGATAGAATGCAAGATAGAGTTGAGCTCAGAGTGTACTTAGCACTGTTGAATAATTTCCACAACCACGAAACCCAATTGAAATTAGAGCCCAGCCAAAGTAACATACCCATGCCCAGGCCAAAGTCTCAGGCCTCGAGCTGCTCTTGCTCTGTCTCTCTCGGGCCACATGTCGCCGCTAACAACCTGAATGTGCAAGCGCTTCCCCCCCCTGCCCCGTTTGTCCCCTCTCCAGCTTAAATGTGACTGCTACTGCTGCTGCTCGTGTAAGCCAAGTGCATTTTCATTTCCATTTCCACGGCAACAACTTGGGCGATTCTAGCGCTAGCGCTAGCTCTGGCCTGGCCTGGCCTGCTACTCATAATGCGGAAGATTGCGCCACGCCAAGCCGAGTTTAGTTCCCCTGCCCCCTTCGTTGCTCTCACACAGTTACAAAAGTCGAGCGCTCTCGCTTATCTCTGCGCTCAGATCTTGAGGTTTTTGCGTTCTGTACTTTGGCTGGCAAGTTTTTAACACAATTTAGTAGCTGTGGCGGGCTCTTGATCGCCAGGGTGGCAACAGCCGCGACCAGTGGCAGGCAAGACGTCTTGGGTTACCGCACTTGGCATTCATCAACAAGTGAAGCAGCCACAGCCTGAGCCAGAGCCACAGCAACAGCAACAAATTTGAGTCTCATTTACTTTCATTGTAATTACACTTGGAGTTGGGGCCAAAGCTGCTTGCGGAACTTTTTCCAACTTTAACTACAAAGCGCAAATAAATCACATGCTAATGACTAACTACTAACTAAACTAAGTCTGCTAAGCGTATCAATGCCTTTAATACTGATAATGCAATTTGTTTGTTGACGACACGCGACTGGCCACGCTGATGTCACTGGCGTCGCTTTATTTTTTGCATTGTCGTAGTCTTATCACTATCCAATCAACTGCTAAATACTTCAAGAACAATAAGCAGCAAGACCGATTATAAATAGTTGAACAATTAGACATTAGATAGAAATAAAACGGAAGTAGTTCTTAGGTTTGGAATTTAAGTTAAGGCTTCAATCGACTCTAATCTAAGAAAAATAAAATATAAAGTGCAGTTAGCTTGACTCATTGCATTGTTTATAATAGTGTCAGCATATAGAAATTTTAAATCTATAAGTTTGCTGAGCATTAAAAAAATTAGAAAGCGTCTTAAAGCTTTCAAAATTCTATATCAGACAAAATATAAATATTTAGCTTAACTTTTCAGCTTTATATAATAATTTAATAATATGTAAATATATATATTTATTAAGAATTTATTACTATTTTTTATATGCGTTACTTATGCATATTTATTTTTTATTTCTATACTTTTGTTTAATTGATTAACCAAGCTGAGTTAATACTTTATTATTTATAAGTTTTAAATATTTACAAGTTAAATAAAATGATGGCAATTTTCGTAGAAAGCAGCAGAACAAAGAGTTCAAGTCTCTTGCCCCCCCCCCCCAAGGCTGTAATTGTATTTGTATTTGTGTGTGCGTGTGTGTGTGTGTGAAGTCATTTAGGTAAATTACACAATCGTTTAAAGTAGATTCAATGTTTATTTATGTTTTGGTTTATAAGCAGCTCGTTGACTGCTTTGCCTTTTGCCTTTGCCTTTGCCGTTTGGCCATTTAATTTTCATAAATTTTCTTTGGCTCTAGCGCGACTGCGCGCATTTTCGAAAATTGCTTGTGGAAAATTTGTTTTTCTTTGCTTGTTATTGTTGTGGGTTTGCTGTTGCTGCTGTTGCTGCTGCTGTTGCTGGTTGTTGTTGTTGTTGCCATTGTTATTGTTGTTCTACGTGTGTTTGTTGATGATGCAATGACGCTGCGCTTGGCAGCTGTTGTCTACCCGCTGCCACTGTGTCTATGTGTGTGTGTGTTCGGGTGTGTGTGTGTGCCAGGTTGTTTGGTATATGTGTGTGTAGAGGCAGCTTGTGTATACGCACACTTTGAGGTTTTAAGGTTTGCGTACTTCCTGGCACTTCCGCAAATGTCAGCTGAAGCTAAAGCTAATGCTCAGACTCCAGACTCCAAACAATGCCAACTGATTGTTGCCCTGCAATACGAAGAAGAAGAAGAGGAGAAAAGGCGAGTTTTGCAGCTCTTCAAATACATTTGGTTCGCTCGACAGGTGCAGCTGCCAGGCAAAGCTCCACTTCCGTTTCCGCTAACTGTCAAGCTAACTGTGCGTAGTACTATCCACTGATAAGTCGCTATAGTAAATAATTATACACTTAGCGCTTGATTCATTCATAGCCCAGCAGCTGATAAACGTTTTTATCAATTCTAATATTAGTTACTAGCATAACTTTGACTTGCTTAACCTTCAGCTCAGCTGTTGCCATTTGGGCGTGACAAAGGGGGCGGCTACAGGTTTTTCTTACAATTGTCGCACTTGTCAACAGCAACACACACACACACACACACGCTTGTATGTGTGTTTTTTAGCTTCTCTTTTGCTCGCCTTTTTTTTCAGGTGTCTCTTGCTGGTTTTATTGTTATGCGCGCTGCGTAGAACAAGTGGAAGCTTTGTTTGACAACAACAACAACAATTATAACAACAATAACAGCATTAGCAGCAAATGCTATGAAAAAAAAAGAAATAGTAAAAAACGTTAAGTTTACACGACGCTCTGGCAGCTTCACCTACCGGTCTCCTTCTGTTGTTAGCTTGACATTTGACAATAAAGCAAATAATCATGGGAAAAAGCTGAGCTCTCAACTTGCGCTGTATACACACACACACTAACACACACACACATACATTTTTTATGCGTAACTGTCTGTGTTTGTATCTCAAATGTTTTCGTTTTCGTTGACTAACCAAATAATAATTATAACAGTGCTACCAACAAAAACAAATTAAACAGCAACTAAGAAATGAAAATCGCTGCTGCTGATTCTACATAGATTATGGCATTGCACAATAATAAATTGTTTAATAATATTGCCTTATCAGCAAATTTAACTAGCGGAAATATCATATTAAAGTTGCGTATCAGTCATATTCATTCATTTGCAGATTCTACAGTGTTATCATTCAAAAGTTGAACATTAATTAATTCATAAATAATTATAATTAAATTGTTTAATTTATTGCAACAATGAAATTGTCTATGCGCAATTTTAATGTAATTTAATTTATTTAAATTTGTGTGCATTTCACCTGAAGCGTTAAAAAGCGCTAACTTTAGCGCAAAAACGCTAAGTGTGCCATACCAAAGCTGTTTGCTATGCACATTTGGTATGCCCAACATGTTGATCATACCAATGAGCACTACTCACACTAGAGATGAGCAACTAAATTCAATTTAAGTCAATGCAACACGCACGTTCAGCTGCAATTTCAGCAAACAAATTATTGCAATAAATGCGTTAAATATAAATTACATAATTTATTTAATGTCAACAACTAAATAAAATAAATATAAAATATTTATTGCTTATTTTTAAATATTTTAGAGCAGCATGCGTTGCATTTCATTCATGATTTAGTTATTGGTTCACCGCTTGCTGCGTCGTGAGCCACGCACGCTCTCCGCTCTAGCTCGAACCGCTCGACCAAACTGCAACATGTTGGACGCGGTGCGCTCTCGCGCTCTAGACGAATTTGAAATAAAATAAATAAAACGCTCGACGGGAACGGGTCAGATACGCGCGTGTCGGCAACCGCATTCAACGGCGAAAGATACAAAGATACATTGATAAAAAAAAAAAGAAAAATATATATATTAAATCGAAATCTGCTGCAGACCGAAACGCTAGTGTGTGTTTGTGGATTTTGAATTAAAAATTTGATTTGAATCGGTTGCGTTTCGTAGCAAATGTGCAAAAATTGTAAATCAAGTAAAAAATTGAATTAAAATATAATTTGATATACTACAATTAAAATTCGCACGATCATAATTAATTTGCGAATTGCCAAGTGAAGAGCCTCAGCTTAGTATTTCGTCAGCTGGCGTAAATAATAAAAAATAACACAAAAAAAAAACAAAAATCAATTGTGAAAGGACTTTCGATTTCTAATTTAATGCGAATGCGGTATTGAAGCTTCATTTGAAAATTGATTGATTGATAAGACGGACGCGTAAAGTGACAAAAAATAAAAAAAAAAACTTTGCAGCAGCAGCAGCAATAACAACAACAGCAACTGCTGCCAGCCATAGACAACATTGTCTCGTCCGTCCAGCAACAAACAACTGACATCGTCTGTCTACGCCTGATACATAAATATATATGCTGTCTGCACATGCATATATAAAAAACAACAACAGCACCAAAAACAAAAACAAAAACGATCGGGATCGATTTAGTGTATGAGCGTATACTATATATATTTAGTATATAACCGACTTGCCGCCACGACTCTCGACTAGAATCGCTTACACCAACACAGCTGCAGCTATTCAAAGCGTGTGTGTGTGTGTGTGTCCGTGTCTGTGCGTATATAAGATATATATATATATATCTAGCCAAAGTAGAAGATATATGCGTATGAGCTGAACGGCGCGCACTCTGCTCTGCTTTTTTCTTTTATAATTACTTTTGTCTAAAATTAGAAAACGTGTGTGTTGTATTCGTCGGGTGTATGTGTGTGTCTGTGTGTGTGTGTGTGCGTACTACGTGCAACAGAGTGTGGCAGTGTTAGTGTCGCTATATCTGTATTTGCGTCTGGTGTATCAACATTATCAACAGCAACAGCAGCAACACCATCGTCATCAGCAACAGCAACGACAACCAGCAACGTTTAAGTGTATTTGTGCCAGAAAACACTCGTCGGTGAATCAGACTGCGACTGCGTCTATATAGACAGATCGCGTATACGACGGCAAGACAAACATTGGCCATATAGCAGACTATAGAATCACAGTAGAGTGGCATAAAAAATTGTATCTCACAGATACAGCGCGCGCAACGAGGATTAAAATTACAGCAATCGAACGAGCAGCGCACGAAGCGTCGCATTGCACGCACGATCGAACGGACGAAGCAGCCACTCGGCAATTGCCGACGGCCAAACGAAAAGCGAGCGCGAAAATCGTCGTGAAAAGCAGCAGCAACAATTAAAAAAAAAAAAAGAAAACTTTACTTTTTGAAACGCCACGCGACGACCTTAAGTCTGCCGTCTACGAAAACCCACAAACAACAAAAGGCGTGTGGGTGTGGCCATAGCTCAGCGCTCGCTCAGTGCGTCGACTCCCAAGGCGCTCAACTGAAACGACAGCCAAAGCGCACTGAATGCTTAAATTCTGAGCAGCAATCAAACGAATGAGCGAATGAAACGAGCAGCGACTAGCAGCAATTTTATTTATTTAAAGATATAAGCATAAGTATTTGATATTCTGCATTGCCAAAGCAGACGAAAAAATGAGTCACCAGCAACAGCAGCAACAGCAGCAACAGCAACAGCAGCCAGCAAGGTTTGCCAACGAATTATGCTAGAGATTGTCAAACATTAGCAATTGCTCTCTCTCTCTTTCTCTCTCTCTGTGTCTCTCTCTCTCACGCTGTCTTAGTCACACACTCATCAGTCTGTTTGTCTCTCTCGCCTTGGCTAACGCTCAAAATGATACGAAACTATCGAAAGTATTTGCAGGATAAACGAAAATACGACAAGGCACAGCGACGACGCAACGTTGGCAACAACAATTGCCAGGATTAGACTACAAGAGCAATCAACTAACAGCAGCAGCAGCAGCAGCAACATTCAGAAACGAGCAAAGCAAAACGATATTTTTTTCGGGTTTTGTAAATAAAGTCAGGGCAACAACAAACAACAATTTTGGAGGACGCCATGTATGCGCAACATGTGCGCAAATGGAGTCTAAAAACGCAACTGCAACTAATGCCATTGATATTGCTAGCAATTTACGTCAGCACCATGTTGCTATTGATCACATGTGCGCCGACGATAGCTGCGGCGGCAGCAACAACTACACACCAGCAGCAGCAGCAGCAGCAGCAACAACAGCCGCCCAGTTGGCAAGTAGAAGAAAACACTTACTATATAGCGCTGCCACAGCAACAACAACAGCAGCAGCAGCAGCAATACTTTGGCAGCAGCAGCGACAGCGACAGCAACATCGACAACATTATTTTAAGTAGGCTGCTTAAACGGCCTAGCAATAGTTTTAGTAGCAGTAGCAACATTAATTTAAGGCCAGCCACAGTATTCGATGCACCGCAGCAGCAGCCGCAGCAGCAGCAACAGCTACAACGACAGCAACAGCAGTCAATACAAAAAGTTCCAAATACGCTAATAAATAGTCAAATATATAAATTATTAAACAATGGCAGAGCGAGCAGCAAAACGCGCAGACACACGCAGCAGCAGCAGCAGCAACCACAAGCGATTGCTGCTTACAGCAACTCAACGCGAGTCAAGGCTCAGCGTTATCTCATCGAGTCCTACGAGCTGCCCGAGAGCGCAGAGCAGACGGCGCGCAATAGACGCGAGTTCAATCACTTTGATAGTCAGCGGCAACATCGCGGCAGCAATCGACAGCAGCAGCAGCAACAGAAGCGTGAGTATCGCCAGCAGCGTCAGCGCCAGCGCCAACTGCAGCAGCAGCAGCAGCAGCATCAGTCGCAACGCAAGCATCCGCGGAAGCATCGAAATCATCTGCATACGGATCGCTACTGCTCCGGCCATGATCCCGCCCAGCTGGCGTTTGTAGCGCCCACCGTGTTCATGGGCGTGTTCACCTCAAGGTCGGCGGATCGACGCGCCAACTACTCCGCCACCATGAAGGTGGTGCAAGTGTTCAAGCAGCAGCGAGATCTGCCACAGCTGCCGCAGCTGGTGCGTCTGCAGTTCGCCTCACGCAATCGCAGCAGCGAGTGCGACATCTATCGAGCGCGTCTGCTGCCGCGCGGCCTGGTGCGTGGCGATCTGGAGCAGTCCTCGGACCACAACTACATGATGTTTGTGCAGCAAACGAATCCCGGCAACTTCTCCATACTGGGCCAGCCCATGCGCGTCACCCAGTCCGTGCTGCAGGCCGTTAGAATGGCTGTGAATGAAACATATGGTGAGTGCCCAAAAAAAAAATGCAAAGACAGCGCAGCTATTGCTGTCTCGCTCTCTCGCTGATATATACCTTTCTGAATTTCTTATTTGCCAACTTCACGCTCTGCTAATAGCCACCAGACCGAAATAATTTTATGCAACACACACACACAGATACACACACAGATACAGAGACAGACGTTGGAGCCGCTGCGCATGCGCCGACGATTGCAATTTTTCCAAGTTCGCATCCAGGCGAATTTGCTGCCGCTGCTAGTTGCACATTTTAATTAAATTCGCATTAATTTAATGCTGCGCCCCAAACACAAGTTGGAAAAACTTTGAAAACTCATTCGTCTGCAGTCGACCTTTGCGGTTGGCGTACCCCAGAGCCCAGAGCTAGAGCCCTAAGTTATCATTGTTGCTGTTGTAATTATTGTTGCGTTGCGGTTCGTGACGTTGCGCCCCAAGAACTAGACACACACACACACATGTACACCGGTCTGTGTGTGTGTCGCGCTTTGAATTTATTTTTTGTTATTAAAGCTGCGCGCTTTATTTTCAAGTTTTATTTGGGAGTCTCTAGGTATTTAGCTTTTGTTTCAACGCGCGCACAATTAGATTTCTCATTCAGTTGCTGTTCATGCCTCACAGCGTTGCAGCAACAGAGGAAGTTGCCAGCAGCAGCAGCAGCAGCAGCAGAAATAAAAAAAAAAATCAGCTGCAATCAGCTGTTCTCGGCTGCTTGTTTATTTACTTATGGCCGCCAGTTTGATCAATGTGTGCATATCTTTATTTGAGGCAGGATATTTACTTTCAGCTGAGATTGATTTATTTTGCTTCGTCTTTGTTGCAAGCACAGCAAAAAAAATAAAAAATACAAAGCAAACTTAAAAACAAAACGCGTCTGTCAGTCAGTCCATGCACCAAATGCATATTTTAAGCGGCTCACAGTAGTTTGTTTAGTAATTTGAAAATTAAAAGCGCCCACGCTGATAAAATCGCTGCCAAAAATTTACATATCAAAGCTGAAGCTGCGAGCAATAAAAAATACGCTGAGATCAATCGACGCTCATAAACACTTAACGCTTAACCAACTGACTCAGTTTGGTTTTGGCCAACGCCGTCGCTTTGTGCGTTAATCATACGCATAGTGTGACCGACACAACGCTGCATGAAACTAATTAAAATGCCTTCGAGCTTGTTCGAGTCGGATTTAACTGACAGCCACAAAAACAAAACAGTTATGAGCCAATTTACACCCACGACATGAGTTGGGAAAACTAACAACAACAACAACAAATGAATGCGTTCGAATCTTTGATTGCGCTGCTAAGTAAATTAGCCGCTCATAAAAGTTTAAAGCAGCAGCAGCAACAGTTGCTGTTGTTCGTACAGGTTAAGAGCAGCAGCAACTGCAATCAATGCAATATTATTTATTATATAAAGCAGCATTGAATGCGCATTTGCGGTTTTGTCATCAGATCGTAGGCAAACCTTGACTATGAGTTTCCACTTACGCTTCATTTTCACTCAGCTTGCACTTGTCGCCAACTGAAAGCAGCAGCAGCAACAAGATTATTGCACAATAACCAAGCGGAAAACAATTTAGACAACAGCAGCAACTTATTTGGGTCAACGCCTACATGGAAGCGACAAAGAAAATGTCAGAAGGGGGCGCTATGGGTGGGGGTGGGGTGAACAATTCATCATTTTGTGCTCGGGTGTCTCACTACCTGGTCAGAAGATTCTCAACGTCACGCCAGAGAAGATTCCACGACGACAACTGCGACCACTCGGCGACTTTTTTGTTTTGTTTTTGGTAATTAAATCTGAATGCTGGCGCTAGACCCAACAGCAAAACCCACTTGTACCCACCAACACACACCCCTCGTGGCTATATTGGTAGTTAGTGCATAGTGTATAGCTCGTCGGGGGGGTGGGGGGTTGGCCTAGGGGCCGTTTGGCATGCGGGAAATAAGAAAATTATAACGAAATGAAATTTTCAAATGGCATCGCATGTTGCTGCTGCTGCTGCTGCTGCTGCCAACTGGGCCCGCTTGCCACACGTTAAACGCCCCTCGACTGTCTGCCTCGTTTATGAGTTTTACGCTATTTCTGGCGCGCCAACAGCAACAACAGCAACATCAACAGCAGCAACACAAACTGAAAGCCATTTTAATAGTGGAAAGATGTTGTTGTTGCTGCTGTTGTTGTCGTCGCACTCGTCATCGGCGCTGCCCTGCCAAAAATATTATGCTTGTTAGCCCTGCCAACAAACCCCACCCCACCCACTCTCAGCCGCTTGAGCTAAATTACTGCCTGCAATTCGCATTTGGAAATCAGCACCTAAGTATGCGTCGAGTGGCGCCACAGATCAATGCCCAGCCACTGTTCTCAAGTGCACCACCCACCCACTCCCAATCCCACTTGAGAGCACTTGAGCTTAATCGCCAGCGGATGTGACATAAGCTCCGCCAGCTACGACTAATCCAACTTCCATTCAGGCAATGCCCCAATGCATAAAACGCATGGCATTCATTAGATTCAGCAAAGATTCAGATCTGTGTCGGCGATATCAAAGTGACTGACTGACTGACTGACTAACAACACCCCACAGGTGGCGCTTCCCCCCTCCTCAGCAAGCAGCAGCAGCAGCGCCTGTAAATTTGAGGCCAAAGCGAAGCTTCAATGCTCTGCAATTTGCAAATTAAATAAACAAAAATCGAATAAAAACTATAAATTTCTATTGAATAAACAATTTATTAAGCATATTTAACTACATAGTACAACAAATAAATTCAATAAATATATGCACTTATTTTAAAGTATTAAAAAAATATTTGAAATATTTAAATAAATCTATAAATCTATAAAAAATATATGTTGCTATTTTTAAAAAGCTTATGAATGCTAAAAGAAATATTTTAAATATTTTTAAATAAATTAAAGCTATAAGTTTTTGAAACAAACAAATATTTTAATGCATTCATTGAATTTATTTTGAATGCCTTGGATAATTTAAAACTATTTTCAAACTAATAAGTTGCAATATAGTTTTGACTTCATTGTTACCAAACGTTTGTCAAAGCTGAATGAATTTTTTACTATAAGCCAAACTGCTTGTACGTTTTAGCCAAAAGCGTCGCTCAATTAGTTAGCGAACAAAAAAAATTTTTATATTTTTTGCGTTAATTTTCGCGGCACTTGCGGCACATTCCAAATAAATAGCCAAGCGCGCAGCTAAGATAAATGATAAGAGCATTTGTTGTTGCTGCTGCTGCTGCTACTCTTGATGTTGCTGTTGTTGTTGTTATTGGCACTAATTGTTTTGACTGCCCGCATAAACGCATTGGATTGGCCCTCGGGTCAACTGCTGCTCCACTAAAGTCACCCCGTCTGCCGCTCTGAAACGAAAAACGCTTCAACAGTTGCGCACGCGGCCAAGATTAATGAACGGAACCAAGTTATTGAAATTGATTGATATTTGAATGCGACTCTCTGGGCTCATTAGATCTTTCCCAGGGTACTAGATTTGCAGCCTCCTAATGGAGGAAATGCCAAAAAACCAAAAATAAGTCAAAACATTTAAATTGCGTTGGCGGCTTCAAAGCTTTGAACTTCTACAAAGTGGGCGTGGTCTAGTCTAGCTTATGACTAATATTATTTAAAACATTAGTTGGTTGGCTTGCAACTTGTTGTTGCTGTTGCTGCTGTTGTTGATGTTGCTGCTGCTGTTGTTGATGTTGCTGTTGCCAATGTTGGCGATCTTAATTACGCATTAATTACATTAAACATTAATAATGCGCTCATACGCGGCAGCGTCTGGGCTCATCTGTCTACTTCAGTGGCAGCAACACCTTCTTGGGTATCGCAATGTTGCTGCTGTTGCTGCTGCTGCCATTTCTGCAACACATTGTCGTTGCGCTGCTGTCTGGCAGTTTGAAAAATTTGCCTTTGATATCGCCAGCCAGGCAGCCAACAAGTTCTGTCTGTGTCTGTGGCATGCCACATGTTTGTATGTATGTTGCAAGTTGCTGTGGCAGCAATTTATTCCTTTTAGCTGACGATTTAGTCAATTTTACGTTCATAATCGCATTGCAGCTGCTGCTGCTGCTGTTGCTGCTGTTGCTGTTGCTGCTGCTGCTGTAGATGAAGTTGTTGGCATTAACTAGTTGCAGCAGCCGCAATTTGTGTTGCAAGTCAATGCAAGTTAAGTTCAGGGCGCCTGCAGCGCAGCCAAACTGATACCTGCGTGGGAAAAAAATAAAACTAAACGAGCGTGCGAGCGAGACAGAGCTAGAATTCTAATTTCACTGGCTCTGGGCTGTTAATCTCTTTTACATTGCCACACAGCTAGACAAGACAGTGGAAATGGAGGCAGGTAAGCTGTGTGTGTGTGTGTGTGTCTTGCCACATGTGGCAGCTCAGGCCGGAAATTCCCTGCGCGCACCTCTCCCTCTCCCGCTGCTGCTGCTGTCAACCGTTTTATGATGAATTTGTCACTTGGCGTGAGCCTGGCCATGGGTTTTTCCGGTCAAATGGCGGAAATTCCACAGCCTCTGCCACAGGCTGCAACAGCAGCAGCAACAACAACAGCAACAACAACAACGAGCTGCGCGCTTTATGAGAAATTATATAAAATGTGTATTATTAAAAGGTAAATTGCTGCCAATCAACTGAGCAGTGCAGTTGCTGCTGCTGCTGCCGGCCGGCAAGCTGACCGTGTGCTACAAACAAAAACAAAAACAAAAATAATAATGTATGTATATAAAAATAACAACAACAACTGCAGCAATCAAATTTGCGCTCGCGCGTTGGCCACTGGCCACTGGGGCAAGTTGAGCGCGTGTTTGTCTTTTTGGTTCCCATGCTTTGTTTGCACACACACACACATGATCACACACACACACACATACGCAGCAACAACTTCAAGTTGAAGTTGCATTTTTAGCAGCATTTTTGTGCGGCATTTTATTCGTCGCCGCTGGCAACAAATTTGCACTGGCAACTGTTGCTGCTGCTGCTGTTCTGGCTGCTGCTGCTGCTGCTGCTGACCAATGGCCACAGCTTCACCTTGGTGCAGCCAAAGCTATTTAAATGGTATTTAAATGTGTCTAAATGTAATTTTTAAGCTTTTAATTCGCATTTTTGTGCTGCTTATACATTTTTCATGTTGCTGCTGCTGCAAATGCTTGACATAATTGAGCTACTTGCCACAGTCAATGCCACACATGAAATTTCATAAATACAGCCACAGCCACAGCCAGAGCAGCTGCAAAATATTTTCACACACCAAATTATTTAAAGTTGCAAGCAACAGGTTGCCCAGTTTGCCCAGCTAGTAGTTGTTGCATGCCACACACACAGTGCGGCAAACGTTGTTTTTTTTCTTCTCTCTCTTTGCTGCCTACAACTACAACTTGCAACTGTTGCATAGTAGTGACCACTTCAGGCCCAAGGCGCACAAAAAGCGCTCAAGCTACTCCAAGCTGCAGAGCCAAGAGCAACTCGAAAAAGTCATTATATGCAACGCTAGCAGCGACGTCGACTGCGCAGTCGACTTTGGCTTTGGCTGCGACACATTTGCTTAAACAGCAGCAGCAGCAACCAACAGCAGCAATTGCTTTTTTTTATTGCTATGACAACAACAACATTGGCAACAAAATAAAGTCGCTGCTGCGGTGTCTTGGATTTCCAGTTTTCGGTTCCCACAATGAAAAATTAGGTACGATGCGTCGTCCCCCATGACGTAATTAGCATAGTAAAGGGGGGCGGCTGCCTAGACATGCCAGCGTGGATGGGGGGTGGGGTGGGGTGGGCAGTCAGGTGAGCATGTGTGTGGCGTGCGAATGCGCGCACAGCTGGGACTGCAATTTCGCGACTGGGATGAGGACGTCGTTGTCATAACTCATGCAACTGCAACATAAAGTTGCAAGCAAAGCAGCCAACTCGTTGTAAAAACGCAACGCTTAACAAACTTAAGCGTTGCTTAGCCGCAAATACATTTGAATTGAATTGATCAAATTATTCTATTCAATTTTGCAATTGATAAAATAATAATATTATATATATTATGTGAAAATAATAATATTAAATGGTATATACATCTATTGAATTGATAGAATTATTTTATTAAACGGAACATTGAATTGATAAAATAATTATATATCTATAATGCGCTCATATCGAGCAATATAATGCAAATATTTTGATGCAAACATATGCGTTATTTTATAATCTTCGTTGAGTATATAAATTTCATTATTCTATATTCAATATGAGCATGAGAAGAGTTTGAGTTTGATACATTTTAATGTCGAAATGCCAAATTTTGATTTATATATTAAATTTGCTCACTTGTTTCTTTATATTCGTTGCTTTTATTTAATTAACTGATGAGCATTTTTTAGCTTTATAGAAATTTAGATGCAAGCATTTCGCTTAACAAACTTTGCCATTACTTAGTTAAAATAATTCTTTTAAATATGTTCAATATTTTCTTTCTATCAAATATGTTCACTATTTTCTTTAACTATTTAAATTATTGGCTGCTGTTAGTTTTATTTAATAAATTGCCAAGATTTATTGCTTTATTGCTTTAACTATTTACATTTGTCTGCTCTTACTTTTATTTAATTAATTGCCATATAAATTTATTAAATTTAATAAAATTGAGATGCAAGCATTTCGTTTAGTAAACTTAAGCATTGCTTAGTTAAAATAATTATATTAAATATGTTCACTTGTTGCCTTAACAATTTAAGTTTGGCTGCTGTTAGTTTTATTTAATTAATTGCCATGAATTTATTAAATTTATAAAAATTTCTTTTAACAACCTTAAGCATTGCTTGGTTCAAATAATTATATTAAATATGTTCACTAGTTACTTTAACTATTTACATTTGGCTGCTCTTACTTTTATTTAATTAATCGCTCAAGCATTTATTAGCTTTGTAAAAATTTCGTTTTACTTAAGCATTGCTTGGTTCAAATAATTCTATTAAATATGCATATAATTATTTAGAGCTGCTCACCTAGTTGCTTTAACTATTTAAGTTTGGCTGCTGTTAGTTTTATTTAATTAATTGCCAAGCATTTATTAACTTAAGAAATTTCTAGCTACAGTTGCTAAGCCATTCGTCACACCTAACTGTCTAGCTTAAGCCTGTCAGTCTACCACTCTCTCTCTCTCTTTCACTCTCTATAGCGCGCCTTGCTGTCTCTGACGACGTTTTTGCGCCTTGCCTTTCATATAAAATTCTTAGCATAGTTTGTCTGACAGGCCAAGCGATTGGCCGACAGTTTTCGCTATGGCTTGTTCTCGACTCCTAACTCCTTGAGCTGAGCCCAGTCAGGCAGGCAGGCAGTCAGGCAGGCTGACTGCCAACCACTTATTACGTAATTATTTAGCCACGGCAGCAGCGCCCAGGGCACGTGTTGGCCAACTGACTGGCAATTGGCAACTGGCAGCGAGAGCACTTGGGCACCTGTTGTCCAACATCTTCTTCTTCTTCTTTATAGTGTGCGCAGCCTGCGGCTATTTGTGCTATAATTTGAGGCATGCAGCGCTGCTTCCAAGGGCTTCCAATTCAATTTGCATGTGGTCGCTGTTCAAACTTTTGCTCTACTTGCATGCTGCGGCTCTAAAGCTTTAATCTTCTCACACACACACATGGCTAACACATACGCGTGCCAACAGGCGTCATCAAGCGTTCAGCTCAGCGTCATTATCATTGTTAGAGCAGCAGCAACTACAACAACAACAACAACAGCAATGTAATAATAATAATAAAGAAATGTGTGAGTTAACGGCGTTTGGCAACTGTTTTATGGTTTCGGTATTGCAATTAAGCCCAAAGCGCTGAAAACTTTTTCCTAACGCTGCTCACAGATTTTCTTTGGCTTTAGCTTTAGCTGTAGCTTTAGCTTCTCGACGCTTTTGATCGTTTCATAGGCCATAAAGCGTCGTTCGCCACGCTCTCACTAGTGCACAAATGACAAAACAGCAGACCAAAGTCGCAAAGTAAACGGTGCGTATGAGCAATGCATTTGAATATCTCGTTTCACTTTTTTTTTTGGCATTTTGACAATTGTCAATAGTTTTAGCAGCTCCAAATGTTTAATGCGTTTATAATAACAAATGAGCGCAAAGTTTTATAATGTTTTGGCGCCTGTTGAACAATTGACGGCCAATTCCCACGCTGCGTATGAAATAAATTTTGGTAAAAAAAATATAAATTGTTGTACGCGCCGAGCCGCTTCGTACATTTTAATGATGCCACCAAAACGAAAACGTACGAAAAACTTTGAAGCCGCCGCGCAAGTAATTTTTACTTTTAGTTGTTGCTGCTGCTGTTGCTGCTGCTGCTTTTCGGTTGTTAGGCGCCCCATTATAAATCTGCGCCAGTGTCTATGACAGTATCTGGCCCAAAAAGTGACGCCGAAACTTTTGCGTTTGCGTTTTGAGTGTTTGTCGCGTTTTTTTTTTTTTTTGTGGGATTTTCTACGGCGGGGCCATTGGCTCGCCGCTTGTGACGTGACTGCAAATGAGCAAAGATAGAAATCTCCAGTTATAACCAGTGCCGTTTGCTGTTGATGATCTTGTGATGGGATCTGCTGTTGGCACTAGATAAGCGCAGAATTCAACAACGAACTTTAAGCTGATGACGTATGTGGCGTATGCGTAATGTGATCCAATCACGTGATTAAAAGCGTGTGCACTTATCGCATATTTAATTGTGTCAAGCTCGAAGCTATCGCTATCGACTGCAAATACTGGTATCGATAAATTGCACTCATTCGTTGGACTCTCTGCCCACTACCGGGTGAGCGCGCCAAATAAGTTGCTGCTGGCCACGACCACATTGCATCTTTATTTAGACACAAAAATGTTGCATGTTGCGCGCTTTTCACCAAATGCGCACCTTGTCCACCACATTATTATGCAAAGAGGGTTGCACTATTTACCCAAAAATGGCCGCAGCTAATGATGATGATTGCCCCAGGCCGCCGCCGCAACAACAGCAGCAACAACTGCAGCCTGTTGTTGCACTTGGCCAAACGACTGCCAATGTTTGTTTTCATTTGCTGACGACTTGTTGTTGTTGTTGTCTTATGTATGTCATTGGCAATTAGTTGCTGTTTGCGCTTCCTGCTGCTGCTTTTTGAGTCCTAGCCCAGATTAGCTTGCTAACTAATTAAAAGTGCACACAGTGCGTTGAAAGCTGCAGCGCGCCCTTTGCTGTTGCCCTTTGGGCTGTGCGCTGCTCTTTCGACTTGACAAAATGTGGAAATATTTATTTGAAATCTTTCATGTTTCATAAATTTATGTGCAATTTATTTTTAAAAGCAACAACAACGCGTCGCGACGACAGACTGACGCACCCCTGCGCTTGTTCACTCCCCCTCACGCTTTGCCTGAGCATAAAGTGTGCCCAATTAAAGCAACTGGCGCCATGTTTTGTCTTGGCCAAAAAAGAGATCAAAGGGCCTGCCTGGCTGCCTGGTTGGTCGGTTGGTCGGTTGGTTGGTTGGCGCCGCTCGATTGTGCAAATAGCAAACACTAGAGGCCGCCACCTACTGACCTGACCCTGATGTCGCTACAATTGAGACTTGCAACTGTTGCAACCACCACCCCCGCAGTTGGGGCAGTTTTCTATGCTGCGCTGAGGTGTTGAAATATATAAATTGTTGAGCTGTTATCAACAGCCTTAGCACTGATATAAAAGCAATTAGCAGCAGCTGCTCTTTCACTGCTTTTGGCAACCAGCTGGGTGGGGGTGGGTGAGTCGACTCTCTTTCCATAGAAATTGTCAAGCTGTGACTTTGATCTGCGGAAATGTTTCGGCAGCAGCAGCAGCAGCGAACAACTTTGAATTTGATTTTTCAAATGCAGCACACCCCACAGCAACAACAACAACAACAACAACAACGAGAACAACTGTGAACAGTTCCTACAGCGCAGGGTCTTTATTTATAGCCATAGTTTTTATGCTCCATTTCAACGGGCCGACGTAGACAGCACGCGCGCCGTCATCGCCGCGTCGCCCCTTTGAAGATTTTTTTCTTCTACTCTTCTTTCTTTTTAATATCCACCGCAACGCACCGGGTCGCTCTTTGCTCCTTGGACAAGCAGCAGCAGCAGCAGCAACCCCACGCCTCGAACCACTTGATTGCACTTTTCGTACTTTCATGTGTGTGTGTGTGTGGGGGCCCCAAGCGGCGGGCGAGTAAAAAATAAAAACACACAGAAACAAACAACAAAACTATATAAAATTGATTTGGACAGGCCGCGCACAATGGCCGACAATGAAGCGCCATTGAAGCGCAACCAAATTAATCTTTCAACGACAATTACAATTAATTATAAACGCCCCCGCCGACGCCGCCGCAGCAGCCAAAGCCACCAACAATTCCCAGCCACAAAGGTCTCAAAGCCAAGCGCTCAAGTGTGTGTGTGTGTGTGTGTGTGTGTGTCGACAGCTGTTCGCTGCGCTGCTTGCGTTTGGCAATTAGAAGCTGCATGCTATGAAACACAACGAACGTTGAGTACTCTTTGCATAAACTATCGATAACATTAAGTTATCGTTTGCTTTGCAGCTGCAAAAAGCTAAAAATTTGTCAAGTGAAAATAATAAATAAAATAGATAATTTTATAAATAAATAAAATTAAATAAAATTATGTAATTTACATTGCATTAAATTAATAATGCATTGAAAGAAATTTTATTTGCAGTAATATTCCAGTGCAATAAGAGTTAATCTATAATTTAAAGCACTTGGGCAAAACTTTTATTAACATAATTATTATTGAGGCTAGTGCAACCTTTTCCGTCCAATTAGTTATTTTTTCTACTATTGCCTTTTCGTCTTCTTGCCGAATGCATTCAATGCATATTTGTTATTAATATTACAGTTAGAGGAAAGTTTAACAAACCCAAATGATATTAAATATAATAAATCTTAATAAATTTATGTCTATTTCGATAGCAACAACTTTGATTATTAAATGATTTATATATTTAGCAGTCGACTTTTATATGTAGTGTATTCAAAACATTGCAGTGTGTGTGTGTGTGTAAACATTGTTTAAATTTTCATCATGCCAAAGCATAATAAGTCTGTTGATCGTGTGAGCATTTCAAACTGTAATCTGTATCGATCCATTACGCTATCCATATCTATCAGTCTCAGCGCACACCTAATTACAAAAAGATGAAAGCACTACTTGAGGTCTACCCCACTCCACTCCCCACGCCAGCAGCCCACACACCGGGGCAAACAAACACAACACACACACAGACAAACAGTTTGGTTATTGTAAGCGCAGGGGCTACTTAATTTCGTATTAATAAACATCAGAGAAATGTTGTAATATTTAGTTTTTGGCACTTTATTTATTTACTTAGCATTTTATGGTTTTTAAGCCGTGTGGGCAGGTGAGCGAGCATTGCCAACAGAACATTTTCGCTGTCAGTTGATTGACGAACTGACGCACCCCCCCTCAGTTCTCATCCGAAATTGTTTAAACAAATTGTTGTGCAATTTGGTAGCAGCTGGCAGGCAATGGGTGTGGCAATGGGGCATGACCAAACCTTCAGTTCGACGCAGTCAGTCAGCCATAACTATTTGCAGCTACCCCCTACCCCAAAAAACTAAAATGTGGCGCCAATTTGCATAAAAAAGAGCAACTAATATTTTGGGGAATCACATGCTCAACACATCGTTAAAAAATATATATCAAAGTAAATGAAACGAATTGCCAAAAATAGCAACGAGTAATGGGAAAGTCTCCAGCTCCAAGCCCAAAAACAGTTCCGAGAACAGCAAACCAAATGTTGTTATCATCATATGCTGCAACATTAACTACAAGTGATTGGAACGGAAAGCATCTTCAAGATCAGATAAGAGAGCGTTGGTTAAAAATTACAAAGAAAATTGATAAAGCACTAAAAATCAAAATGTAAAATTAATTTAGAAAGGCAGTAGCTAATGATAAGATTAGTCGTAGTCATATTCGTATTAGTTTGTTTATATAAACAACAACAACATTTTTCAAATAGCTGCGCAAAATTATTCAAATTCAAAGAAATTTATTGTTTATCAGTTTAGATCAACAACAGCAAGCAATTTATATAACAATTGATAGCCTAATTAATTAAAATGTATGCAAATATTTAAACAAATGCGCAGCAGTATGATGCAAGTGGCAAGCAGTTTGGCTGTGTGGCAAGTGTCGCGACTTTAGCTCTAAGCATTTAATGTGGCGTGTCAAAGAAAATTTATTTTGGCGCACATTGCCACAGTTTTCCAAGAAATCAGCGCCCATTGCTTGTGTGTGTGTGTGTGGCATGTTGCAGGGGCGTGGGAGGCGTGTCTGCGCCTAGACAATACTTTGAGTGCTTTTTGGGTTGTAGAAGCAAAAAAGTGCACGAATCATGGCCAAAGCGCTGACGTTGCGTCATCTTCGTTGACTGAGTGTGCGTTTAATGGGGCGTATGATTAATTTTTCTTTTCTTAGCGTCTGCTACCGTTATGCGTTTATATATGTGCAGTGGCCGGAATAGTTTCCCATAGCAGAATTTGGCCAGCTGACTTTTCACTGCAAAGTTTTCACAACAAGCAACAGCAACAGCAACAGTTGCTGCTGTTTGTTGTTGTTGCCCACTTTGGACATTTAAGCCGCATTTGGCATGCGTAGTAGCAACTTCAAAAGTGAGGCAGCAGCCACTGTCGGCAACTCTTTCCTGCTACACAGCTTTGCGCTCTCGCTCGCACACTCGCTCGCTCTCTGTCTCACTCTCTTTCTTTCTCTGTTGCTGCTGTTGCTTATCTGTAGCCAAACAGCAGCAGCAGCAGCAGCAGCTGATTTATGCGCTTTGCTCGACATCGTCGCTCTCTCTGTCTATGTGTGTGTGTGTGTCGCTTGTGTAGGCGCGTTTCATGTAATCTGGCGGGTAATCCAAGTGGCCAAGCGTGAGAATTTTAGTCATTGACTCAAACAGCGACCGACTTCCGTATCATTTGTGTTCAATCAGCGAACATGCACCAAATTTTTCACAAAAATGCTCAACGGCCAGGTGCTGTCGCTGCTGCTGCTGCAGCTGCAACATTAGCAGCGCCATCTAGTGTGCAGTGGGTGTGCGCCCATTTGCCAACTGCAATTGCAATTGCAGTTACTTGAAGGTCATTCCACAGCTGTGGCTGGCGCTTTAGCCACGAATTTTCCCACGCTGCTTAAGCTTTCAATTGCTGCTGTTGTTAGAGTTGCTGCTGCTGCTGTGGCTGCTGCTGCTGTTGTTGGTCAAAAAGGATGCGTCGTCTGACAAGCTGTGGACAACTTTTCCAGCAACTTGTTTCTTGTAATGTGCTCATTTTCCATACAAGTGCATGGAGTACATAAATAAAAACTGAAGATTAAATAAATAATATTGGAAATTGGGTTGCGCTTGGCCTGCACTTGGACTTGCTCCAGTTTAAATCAAAACGTTTTCCGAGTAGTCCAAAGTGCTCTTTGGCTCTCTGAGCTCATAGCCTTGTGTGCTATTTATAGATCGCCTGGGCTCGCCTGCTGCTCCGATCTGCAGCAGTTCGATAAGCCAGTCTGACAATGCCAAACAGAACAGACCTGGCTGAAGTTCGCTTAGTCATTCCACTTGTTATTGGCAGCTCACCCACGTAACCCAAGTGCGGCCGCTGACTCAAAACCGGCCAAGCGAACTTGCTTGCAACTTACTGTGGGCTTCAGCTTCAGCTGTGGCAATAATGTCGTCAGTGGAAATTGATCGATTTAAAGGGAATTACGATCATCGGCAGCAGCAGCAGCAACTGACTCACTGACTTAGTGAGCGACTAAGCCCAGGGCAAGGGCTCAGCTTTGCATTTCGAGTGCAACTTAATTATGTCTTGTTTGCTTTAGCTCCAGCTACAGCTCTCCCGCCTGGGAGGTGCGCTCTGTCATTGCCAAACAATTGTCGTTGCTGCTGCTGCTGATGACTATCAGCAATCAGGCGCTTTGTGCGCCAGCAGCAGCAGCAACAACAACAATAAAAGGCAAAGCTGATGAGCAGCAGACGCCGCCGCCAACATTTAAATTGTAGCCAGGCAAGCATTTAAAATTATGAGAGCAAAGAGCAATAAATGCAGCAAGAATTAGAGAGAGAGAGAGAGAGAGAGCGAATAAAATGCATTTAAAATTAATTTCTCAAGCAGTTGTCAAGCCAAATTGCAAATTTATTTATAGCTGCATAGATTAAATCTAAAAAATTAATAAAAAATGCCAGCAAAATTATAAATATATAGCTTAGCTTTATATATAGCAAGCCATTTATAATAAACTCTTAGCTCTTATTTTATGCAGTCTTAATTTAATTGTAAAGCTTCTAACGCTGTTTATCTCTCAAGATGCTTTTTATCAGTCTTATCACTGCCGCATTGTTTTCATTCACACGCCCCCATTTACACACAAACACAACAACAACGAATGTTTATAACTAATAGGGCCAAATGACCAAAGCGAGCCCAAGGGCGTGGCTGGCGCCTTCAGCTCGAATGTAACTAAATGTTTGCATAATATTTTGACAGTTTTGTGAAAAACATGCCAAGAGGTGGGCACAAACAACAACAACTAACGGTAAACAGTAGTTGACAGCGACTACGTCATGAACAAACTTTGCAGACAATTCCAAAGCACGTCACGGAAATTTTTATGGGGATTTTCGTTTTATCAACAGCAGCAGCAGCAGCTAAAGCAACAAAAATGCGTTTACAGCAAACAATAAATTGTAAATCAATTAATGTTTATACGCTTTGTTGTTTGTGTTGATTATGCGCGTGTTTGTTTGTTTGTTTGTTGACGTAGATTGGCTATAGTATATAGCTGCTGCTGCAGCTGCTCACGTGCCACAAGCTGTGGCAAATATGTTGTGTAAATTGTAAGCGACAGTTTATTTTGCAAGTCATTTATTTATTTAGTGCAGTTTATTTAATTTACCAAATGAATTTATGCTGCATTTATTTATTTCAAATAAACCAAATCTGCTTTGCCTTTGAATCTTTTGCTATTCAGATATTGTGATATGATGATGATGCTTGGGGCAGATTTATGATTCAGCAGCGCAAAGATCTTTGCGCTTATCAGTGCAGAGCAGCAGCAGCAGCTGCAATGTTGATAAGCCACCTGCAGCGCTTAGCGCTTAGTCAGAGCAGAACGTGAGAAAGTCTGCGTCGAGTTGAGATAAGCGAACTTAGAGCGATGAGCGAAGAGCGTGCGCTGTTTATGGCTTATGCTCGCGTATTAGTCGCATTTGTAGATAGAATAGAAGGCAGCGTGTTATGTTTAATATACGAATGCTAGGCAAACAGCTGGGCGAACAGATTTGCAAACTCATAGCAAAAATAGAGCGCGGCAGCGACGGCGGCAGCAAACAAAGAAAGCAAATCAAATAAACAAAACAAAATGCGAGCGAGTGTGATCGTAAAAAAGGGGGGCACAGACACAGCAGCAGCCACGACGTTGCCACAAAGGGCGAGGGCAGCGCCTAAGAGTGAGCGAGAGAGAGCTAGAAAGAGAGGCAAACAGGCTGCGTTGAATTTTGTTGGCATTTAAAGGCAGCAGCAGCAGCAGCAGCAGCAGCAACTGCAAGGGGCAGCGATCCTCACTCACTTGACTTAATTAAACGGGCCAGCCAGTGGTATAAATATATATATATATGCATGTATGTGTGCTTATGTGTGTGTGGTGCTGTCTATATGAGGAAAGTGTAAAAAACGAGACGAAGTTCAAAGCGAAAAGCAGCGTAAAGTGCCAGCAATTTACAAAAAGAACAACAGCAAAAACTTTAATGAGAGCGAGACAGCAAGAGCGAGAGCGAGAGCGAGACAGAGCGAATTGCGTGTGTTTATGTTTGACGCTGCTCCACTGCTTATCGCTTATCTCAAAGATTTGCATTCAACGCTACTAAGCAAGGCTAAGAATCCAAGATAAGATCCAAATATTTAGTTAATCTATTTAGAAGAATTGCAGTTGCTGCTGCTTGGCTTGGCTTGAGTTGTTAGCCAAGTCAAGTCGCGCGTGTGCGGCCGTCAGCGCGCTTCAAAGGAAAATCACATTGCGTATACGCAATGTAAGCATGCAAATAAACAGAAAAGCAAGCAACAAAACATGGAACGACAGAGTTGTTGCTGCTACTACTGGCTGCTGCCTTCTATTTTATTAGATGGCATTTTCATTGCGCACATTTTCATTTTGGCCACACGTGCCGTCCATTCATTTGCCTGCCTGCCAAAGCGAGCTAAACAGAACTTGTTCAATTTGCCCAACTGCCAGAACGTCTGACGTCCCAACTGCCTGCCAGTCTCGTCGTTCGTTGTGTCTTCATTTTGCTGCTTTCCGGTTTATGCTCTGCGCATTAGAACAACATAATTTGCTTGTTGATGTTGCTGCCATTGCTTTGGCTTTGATTTGCTTTTGCGAGCAGCAGCTGCAACTACTACTAGTCTAAGCTTTCACTAAATTGCCCAAAAGTTCAGCGAACTGCTGCCAACTGCTATTTGTTTACTCTGTCGATTGTACAAACAATGATTTGTCATACCTGTCGTATGCGTAATGTGCCGCTTCTAAGCTTATGATGGCTTCATTTATTGCAGCGCGTGCCCACAGCTAAAGCGCAGCACTAAAATATATAACCCCCATATATATATATCTCGATTTGTGTGTTTGCTCTCTCTATAAATCACTTGCTGGGAATTCTATTTAAAAGCAAATCGTGAAATGACACAATGTCGGACGCTGGGCGCGCAATAAAAATGAATCAAAAATTATAAAATAAATAACAAGCGCAGCGGCTCATAAATAAAATCAACCAAAATAACAGAAGCTGGAAAAACTTATGTATGTGGGTCAGCGGAAAAATAAAGAAAGAGAGCGAACGAACGAAAGATTGAGTGGACTGCCAAAAAGAAGCACAAAATGTCTTTCAATATTTTCGTAGCAAAGAAATGTTAAAAACAAAATGCACTTTGCAATAAACTGTGCACAGTCGTTATATAGCTATGTATGTATGTGTGTGTGTGTGTGTGCTTAATGGTTGTGCAAATTGCAAGCAATTTAAGCGACAGATGGCGCCAGCAGCGTGTCGCATGCAATTTGCTTATTAATTCAATAAAATCTTAATAAACACAAGTTACGTTCCCAGGCAAATCTGCAAATGGCAAAATCCCCACATGTTTTAGTCTCTCTCGCTCTCGCTCTTTCTCTCTTTTGCCGGTGTTTTTGTGTTTTGTGATGGATTTGCATGAATCATTGAAGCGTCACGCTCGATGGAAAAGCGCGTCAAGCTAAAAGAACAAGCAGCAAACAAATGTAATGCGAACAATCAGCTCGCGAAAAATGAAATAAATTTTCGCATATGAAAAGTTATTTTAATGCCAGCCACTATATCTTCTGTTTGTTCAGCTCCCAAGCAACACACACACACACATTGACAGTGTGATGGCGTCTGTCGAGTCGACGACAATTTTCCTGGCGTTTTCTTTGGCAACGTTCGCCGTTTCCTCTGCGCTATTTTTTGCTACTCTCATATTTGTAGTTGTCGCAGACTTTTCCGGAAGCGCGTCGCGACAGCAGCTGCGGCTTTGACGTTCTGTTGACGCACAGCAGCAGCAACATCCACAACAACAACAGCAGCAGCAGCAGCAACAAACAATCTCTGACTGTTGGGTCAGAGTAACAAACGTTTTGTGGCTTAAACAATGCAAAATATCAAATTTCCAAATTGAAAGTTTGTTCCATTAGTGGCGCACATGTTTATTCTTCAACTTTTAAGCATTAATTGCTGCCATAAATTATGGCCCAATAAATTGACAGTAAACGCCCTTTTAATAACACAAATGGACGCAATTTAGATAAAATATTTACAATAAATCAAATAATACTTATGGGAATTACTTGGAGCTTACGAGTGGCCACCATCACTTGAGCTAGTTCACATATCTATATCTGTATCTGTATCTGTACAAAAGATCAATGGCCAAGGCGCTTTGGTAATCGTTTTAAAGCGCATAATTAAGTCATAATAGAGGCAGACAGCAGCAGCAACAAATGAAGAGCAGGAGACAAACGCAAATAAATTATTCTTATTATCTTATCTTATTATTATTAAGCCGCGCGTTTCATTGTGAATCAAAGCAAATACGAAGGGGGCAACAATAACTTGAAAAGGCTTCGACCGGCAAAACTGTGAAATATTTTTGTGTCTGTGCTGCGGGTGTTGGTGCGGGGGCGTGGCTTGCTCTTGGGCATAACAATTGTCAACGTGTTTCGCTGACTTCAATTCTTAATCGCCTTCTGCCCAATGGCACTTGTGAGTTGCCGATTTCGAAGCTTCTGTAGCTTCAGCTCCTCCACGGTTGGAAGCAGCCAAGCGAATTTTAAGCGAAAACAATTTGGGAGCGTGAGAAAGTGACGCGCACAATTAAAATTCTTTTTTATGGTGCGTCGCCTGGGCCAAACATAAATTATAAACAATAAATTATCATTTAATATGTATACACACACACATACATATATACGTATTTTTTCTTGGTACATTTAAAGTATAAAAATTGTTGAATTAATTTTTGCTTTCATTCGCGCCACGCGAGAGGCGCATAAATTATCATTCGCTTAGCATTAAATCAAAACAAAACAGCACAGCAAATTTTTTATTTTATAAGAAAAAAATATATAAAACTGATATGCCGACAACAGCGTTGCATATATAAAAAAAAAAAAACAGTTTTTATTATTATACGTTGCTGCTTTTTTCACATATTTTCAATTAGCTGGAAAATTGGCGTGCGTAATTTTATGCGTTGCATAATGCCAAAGGCAAAAATTTGCATTTGATTCATTTTAATTTCGCTGCAACGCCCCCACTTAAGAATAGAAATAGAATTTAAGCGAAATAAATCAATTTGTTGCTCATCTCAACAGATCACAGATGATTCAGAGACACACACACAGAGACAAAAGCATGTGATGCATTTGTTATCGCACCACCGCCACCTACTGCGATCGATACTTGTGGACACGTGATATGCCGGCTAATTAAAGCAATGTGTGTGGGCGGGTGGGGGCGTGGCAAATTGTTTTTCATTTCATTGCCAAATTGTCAACAATTTACGCGTATGACTCACAACTGGCGAAGGAGACGCTTTTTGGCTCGGCGATCAATTGAATGCGTTAATTAGGCAATCTTCGCATTAATTAAATGCTAATTATTGCCAATACTTAAGCAACTTAATGTGCTAAATGCGCCACAGCACGTGAGTGAGCTCAAAACTGTTCAATAAATCGAAGGTCGCAGTCGAAATGAGAATTTAAAGTTCCTTGGAAATTCGATCATATTATCTATTTAATTTAACGATCACTGTCTATATAAACAGCTTACAATTAAGTTTATAAAATTGTTCACGCAGACGTCGCGTCTGTACATAAAATAATAAATTAGCAACAAAATCACTAAAGGAATTTGAATAATTTCTAGTGCTATTTATTGTTTATGGCGCCAAGGCAGTTTTTATTTTGTTTTGTATTTTGCATAAACAAAAGAAAATCCCTAAAAATTAACGCACACACATAAAGTGCGTGTGTGTGTGTGTTTTCAACTTTTATAAGTCTGCAGTGTTGATGTATTTAGTTTTTAGTCGCATTACGCTTAATTTATACGACTAAATATTTTTTATGTTGACGCGGACTAGTTTTGTGAGTGTTTTATTTGCCTTTGTATATCTTTCACTTAAGTTAAGTTTCTCACGCTAATAATTTGTTTTATCATCATCATTGTTGTTGTTGTTTTACAGCACAGAACGCATCGATTACGAAGATAATGTCGACACCGAGCAATATAACAATGGAAAACGGCAAAGAGCTGCGCATCATCTGCAAGGTGAGAGGCAGGCCGCCGCCAAAGGTCACCTGGTTCAAGGACGATAAGTCAATAAAAGGCAATCGCAATGTGTACCAATTCAAGCATCACAAGTAAGCACAATACACACACATCAATTCACATATATAATTGTTTATCAGACACTAATTCAGCTAATATGTTTATATTTATATATCGCTCTCTCTTTGCAGAAGACGTTCCGAGCTGATTGTGCGCTCCTTCAACAGTTCCTCCGACGCGGGCAAATACGAGTGCCGTGCCAAGAATAAGGCCAGCAAAACGATTGACAAACGTCGCATCATGATCAATGCCTATTCAGGTAAAAGAGCCTTGAATCTCATTCGATTTACACAGACAACTTGTCATGTAATCTAGCGGCGCTCCAATTCATTTCTAATTTATGTGCCATCAATATAAAACATGAAACAAATATATATATATATAAATTAATTATTCGTTTTCTTTCAATAACAGTTGCCACACAGCCGGATCGCAGCACGGGCTATCCATGTAAGGAAAATATTTGTTTTCATGGAGGCACATGCATGCTCATAGCGGAGCTCAATTCGTTCTATTGCAGGTAAGTTCAAGTTGGAGTCACAGCTGCATGCGCAGCTTGTTTACGGCCGCTGCCTCGTTGCAAGTTGATACCAACTCAAGTGGCCGCGTTGTGATAAAAACGCCTGACAGCTGATAAAAGTCAAAGTCTCTCGCTCTCTCGTACAAAGATCTTTGTTTTAATATTTTGGCATCACATTACAACGAAATTTGTTGACAGAGCCCACGAGTTCGAACTGCGCTCACTCACACACACATGCATATTGTTTGTGTGTGTGTGCAATGCGAGCAACATCTTTCAACGCCTCGATTTATACCACACGAGCTGCTATAGTCAAGCATATGCACATACTTATGTATGTTTGTATGTGTGAACTCCGCATTATACTCTCATCCTTAAGCCACAGAACTAGCAGCTTCTAATATTAAAATGCCATACTAACATCCATCTTTAATCCACTTTCCATTCTGTTAGTGTATTTCGCTTTCAGCTTGCTGCAAATTTGATTTCCGGCATAAATTGTTCAATACATTTTGCACTTTCATTGATTTTGAGAAAACTCTTTATTGTTTATATTTGCCCAGTACAATTCTGTGGTTCATGGCCATATTTTTATATATATATATTAAGTGTATCATGCATTTATAAATTAACGTGGAAAATTTCTACATCTTTCTGTGTCTTTCAGTTGTCCGGAAGGTTTCCAAGGCGAACGTTGTGACAACGCCGTGTTGCCAGACAGTACGTACAGCAATAGTCCCGAATGTGGCGACAAGTATTATGGAGGTTATTACTGCTAAAATAGGCACTTCTATAGCATCGATTGTTTTAGATCGATTAACGCCAGAAAACGAACTGAATTCGAAATGCACACAACAAAGTAATATCCGAAAAAACAATTGCCCCTAACTAAATAGACATAATAACAAAGTGAAATAAACCAAATATAGTTGTTAGCTGACACACATACACACACACACACATACACAAAGTACAAATAACTGCAGCAGTAACCCCGTTATATAGTCTTTCGATTATATTGCCCACAGATTTTTATTCTAATGCTTGTCCCAAGAGCGTGAAAATTTGTTGAATTAGCAAACACATTCCAAACAGCAAAGTTTTAAAATGAAAAATAGTAACAAATAATGCGTAAAAACAAAAACAAATGGTGCTATAGAAGGTTTATTTTAATTAGCTCTTACATAGGAACTTACTTTTAATAATTGAAATGCTCTTTAAACTAAATGTTAAAAGTACCGATTTGATTTTCCATTTACACGTAAAACAAAACAAAATTCAAATGCAACACACACATACACTTACACTTACACACACACACATATAAGCATACAGACTCATACTATAACAGAGACCTACCAAATACTGAATAACTTGTCGAATGTGCATTCAAAGCATTCAATTGGCACAGCCTACACTCATATGGTTTACGTTTTAATCAAATAACACTTACAGTTACAATTACAATTACAATAAACATTAAATAGAGGCTCTCTTAAGTTAGTTATCGTTTCGCATCGCAACATTTAGTGGCAGAGTCGATCTGTCGCCAAAGTACAGTCAACCAATCAATCAATCAATCAATCAATCCACACTTGACAGCGAAAATTTTGTTTTGTTTTCGAATTTATTTATTATTATTATTTGTTTGTAGTTTGCAAACGAAATAAACTCCACAACATGCATAATACTTCATTTAAACAAACCTTAACCTTAATAATTTATTTAGTTTTTTATTATAAAAATAGTCTCTAGTTTATTCTATTCAAACATTATTAACACTTTGGCTGTAGATTTGGACAAATTCCCCCGATTTGAAAAAGCAAAACTAAATAAAAATTTTTTATTTCAAATACCAAGCAAACAACATTCTCGTATGCTCTACCTTATTTTTTTTATTTATCTGGTGGTTGTTTATAAAAGTTTTTTCATGACTAATCTATTTTTTCATTGGTTCTGTTTACTATTTTTTTAATTTCGTGCATAAAGTTGGCAAAATCAATTATGCTAAAGCTTAAAAAACAAGAAACTTATCTCTACTCATGCATGAACAAGTTGAGTTGTTTTTTTGGAAATGGTATTAGGGCAGTTAGTTAAAAATTAAAAAACCAAAAACAAAAAAAAAAAAAGAATAAATATAAATTTTAATTTTTTATTTATGATTTAATCTCTTCACAGATATTTTGTTGCAATCTACGGCCAAATACATACATACCTTAAATAATTAATAATTACTATTTATGCATAGAGTTTCTGAATTTTAAAACCAAGCAAGCAAACAACAAAAAATATTTAAATAAAATAAAAACTAAAATACTCCCTGCACTCCAACACCGACAAATGTAATTTTTTAGTATTATGTTTAAAAAATTCAACAATTTGTTGCACAATTCACAAAAAGAAAAACAAACTCAAGCAGACGTTTCGATTTCATTGGCAACTACCTACTAAATAAATAATAATAATAATTATAAATTAAACAGTTGCAGACTGAAATTAATTAATTGACAGAAGAAATGCTTATAGTTTATGGAATGTTCGAATTAAAAACTGAATTTATTTATTTTACTTTGTACGACAAGAAATAATAATAATAGTAATGACTCGACACTTGACACACCGACATTGTTGCGCTTTTGTTGTTGTACCATAGGCAAACAAACAAATAAACAAATAAACAAACATACATACATACAAACAATACAATACCAATACCAATACATACAAACGAAATTGAGAACTGTAATAAATGCTGTAAATACTTTGTTTTTAATTAAAGCATAAGTTTTTGTGTACATTGCAACTATATTTAAGTTTAATTCGAGTTTAATCGTAATTTATTTTCTTAATTATTGCAAATCTAATTTAATACATATACTAAGCACTCACACACATACACATAAACATACATACACATATACACACAACTACTTATGTACTTTGAAATAATATATTTTGATTGTCCCATACTATGTTTGTGTTATTATTATTATTATTATTATCATATACTATTTTTTGTGAATGAATTGTAAAATGCAAATTGAAATTTTTTTATTTATGTATATGTATATGTTGACATCAGTTGGTACTTACTATATTATTAGACGTACTCGGCGTTAAACATGCAAAGAGATTATTTTTAATTTACACTTAAGTCAAAATTTTAATTCTTAATTACCGCAAGATTTATACCAAAAATACCATGTAAAGTTTAATTTTAATTGAACAAAACGAATCATAAGAAAACAACAACATACATTTTCATTAAAAAATTTTGCAAATACTTCACATTTTACAAAATCGTTTGCTTTTAATTAATCTTTCTTTTTCCTTAAATTATTCAGAGCTTTACAAATACAACAACAATATAAAAAAAAACACAGTCTTAAGTTTAATTGCTGGTTGGCTTTTTTATTTGATTTATCTACTGTTTTTCTCAACTTTAAACCATCTAAAGACTCTGGATGTTTGAGTCCGGTGTTGGCAGCTTTCAGTAATCATCAATTAACCGATTTCGAATTTGCTCTAAATAAACAGTTGCTCCGTTTCATTCGTTGACAGGCACCACCTACAAAATGTCGGAAGAGGAAGATATGTGGATGTCAAGGAGTCGAAATTAGGAGCTGCTGTCCTGTATCTTCCAGTTGAGCAACTAATGGATTTCATGCCTAACTATAACTAGTAAACGAATGCTAATAAAATTCACGTATTTGTTCCAATTAATTCAAAGGGTTTCTTTTATAAGCATCTAGTAGTCACTTTATAACTTTCTAGATTTGTATATTATTCATACAAAAACTGTCGAAACAATATAGCTGCAGTACGTGTCGAATTTTGTCAGTGTTTTAAATATTGGAGCATCCCCAAAGCTCGGCAGTACAAAATCTCTGCAGATATATTTCCTGGCATAATTTGTTTGGCATGCCAAGTTCGTTGCCTAAGTCAGATTCAAGCATATGACTTCCGCGCATAAAAACTATCACATACTTTCAGGGCTGCGTATTTATTTTTTGTGGATGATACGTGTCAGTTTTGCCTTATCGGCACGATCGATTAGCACTTGAAAATCGAATATGTGCACATTAGCCATCGATATATAAATGTGTTTTTTTCACATCACCAAAGGAAAGCTTGCTGCGATCTTAGTGCGCTTGATTTTAAATTATAATAAAATTGTTAAACTGTGTGATAGTTAAAAGCCTATTCGAAATGTCTACATCCCAGGCAACAAAGAACTGCATAACATTGAAGGGTTCCGCTACTATTATAGTGGAATATCTAAGTAAGTAAATACGAGTAGAAAGCGGCAACGACGCTTGTATATCGCGCGCGTTTGTAATGGCGTTGCTTATTGTTGTAATTTAGAGTATGGCATTAATTCGATATTGTTTCAACGTGGAATATATCCTGCGGAGAACTTTGACAGCACGCAGCAATATGGCTTGACAATACTTATGTCCAAGGATCCAAAGATCACATCCTTTTTGCAGAATGTGCTCACTCAGACAGAAGGTTAGTTGTGGGCACACAGTGTGGCAAAGTTCTATGATATTTTGCATATTGCAGAATGGCTGGCGAAGAATATGATTAATAAGATATCCATGGTCATTACCAATGCACACACCAAGGAAGTGCTCGAGTGTTGGGACTTCAAAATGCAGGCTGAGGTAGGTGATGGTGAGACTGGCGATCCCACCAAGCTAACTTCCTCGAAGGAGCTCAGCCGCATACAAAACGAAATTAGAGATGTTATGCGACAAATCTCTGCTACAGTTAGCTATCTACCGCTGCTGGACTGCATATGTACTTTCGATGTGATGATACATACGCTGCAAAATACAGAGATTCCAGCACAGTGGGACGAAACCGGTGCAGTATTTATACAGAATGCCCAGGCGGTGCAGCTGCGGTCGTTCTCGACGGGCTTGCACAAGGTGGACACTGTGGTCAATTACAAAATGAGCTCCTAAGTGATATTTATACAATATTTATTCCATTTCATATTTACATATATAAATTAATAAAATTTGAATAAGGCTTATCATAATTGCAATAGCATTTGGGCGCAGGCTCCGCTTTAAAGGATATCTAAAAACATGGGGAGAGAAAAATAACATTCATTTTAATAAGAAGCAAACAATTCGCTTAAGGTTAGGTTAGTTGGTCTAGACGGGATTGGATGTATTCTATCCTAAGCGGTAGCTTATTCGTCAAGTCTTGTGGCTGCTCTTTTGGGCGGTTGTCGCTAACTAGTCTGTACCAAAGTATTTCTGCCCAAAGTGATTGGGGGCCACTGGGTGCAGCTCCGAGGTAAGAATCTTCATCTTGGGAAACGCATTCACAACTGTGCGCGCGGCGACGGGCGTGCAAAAGAGATTGGATAATATGATGCAATTTTCCGGGACGCCGTGATCCCGCAGCACATTCACGGCCTGTAGAACTGTATTGCCCGTGGACATGATGGGATACATGAGCAGCACCTGGCGACTGCCAATGTCATCGGGGAAACGTGCGTAGACTACTCGAGCCTCGTGCGTATTGGCATCAGATTCCACCAAGATCTTGCCTATGCGTATGGAGCGGCAGCAATCACGCAAGCCCTGCTCCATGGCCTCACCGGAACGTATGATGGACACACCACAATTGCCGGAGCGATATTTGAGTCCATTATACGTAGCGCCAGTGGGTGTAACTACGTCACAATCAGTGTAGGGCAACTGATTGAGAGATTCTTCGATCACCAGCCGTATGAGCCGGTCTGCGTAGAATTTAAAATCACTACGCGTAGTTGTTCTGACAAAAGGGTAAAACAAAACTATTAATGTGGGTTATAACTTGGGCGACTATCTTACTTGTCTCGTATAATGGTTAATAATTCAGCCACTTGTGAGTTGAGTGTAAGTAGCTTCAGATTTTCACCATAGTCACTGAGTATTTCTTCGGGTGTGAATGCCACAACAGCTGTTCTCAATGTCTGCTCCGGTTGTGCAGCGACGGGCTGCTCAGCCTCACTGGCATCTCCTTCTTGGGAGCCGTTGCTGCTGGGTGAACCACTTGGACACATTGCTACTTGAATAGATTTGTAATAAAACTCGGTTGTTATTGCTCGCGTGCAAGCCAGACGATAGATAATCTAATCGATAATCGGCCAGGCAGCATGTATCGCCCATTGCACTTATTCAAATAAAACTCGTGTTAGTAATCAATTTTATCTTTTCAAATACCGCCCCTTATAATTACATATCTTCCTATTTATCTTTAAATCGACTTTAAAACGAGATATGGGAAGTTTCTTATATCGACGGCAAATATTTAAAATTATCTAAGACTATCGATATTTAAATGCACGGGCAACAACCCTAAAGTAAGCACACTGTCATCTGCGCGGTTCCAGAATAAATACCTCGTGTTCTTGTTGCAAACAAAGAAAAAAGTGCATTTTAATTATTACTAAATTAAAATTTATTTAATTTGGACGCTTCAACGTGAGCACGCGTGCATCTAACGTCGAATGACAACTTACTAGCAACTTCGTAGTTGTCTCATGGTCGCGTATCCGACTGCGTGTGTATTGGTGTATTGTATGGCTGGCATTGGCGCTCCGCTGCTGCTGCGCCTTCGTTTCCATTCATATTCTATTAACTAATAAACAAATAACCTTCGGGGCGTCGAAAACAGCCCAGTGCTCCCCTCCCCCCGTGCGCACCTGGTCGAGTTGCCTAAAACGTAATTCAAACTAAATCAGCTGCGACTGACGTTGGCCAAGAAAGTGCGTCTAAGTTTTTGTTACGTTTCGCTGGGCTGTTTCCGTATTGTATGTGCTAGACGCAAAAGCAAAAAAGAGCAAAGCAACAAAAGGCAAATAGCAAAGTGTTTGCCAGTGTTTGCGCGTGAGCGTGTGCGTGTGTCTGTCTGCCTGTGAGTGAGTGTGTGTATAGTGGAGTGACGACAAATGGCGGACGTGAGCGATCCAAGTGAACTGTTCGATCTCGAGTTGCACGAGGATGACAAGGAGCATGACTCAGACGACGACAGGATCGAATTAGATGATGTGAGTACAAAAACAAAACTGCGCAGCAGCGAAACTTTACTCCCACCACCATTGTTGGATTTCCCCCTCCGCAATTACTGCTTTGTGTTCAAGACCTTCAAGATTTTCCTCTTTGTTTACCTACGCTTTGTGAAAGTGCAACAGCTGCCCACAAAAATGCGAGATGAACTCTCAAGCTTATCTGCTGCGCAAAAGTTCAGCAGACACAGGGGAGAGAGTGATTGCCTCTAAGGTGTGTGAGTGTCGTCATCAGGTTATTCAATAGCGCAGCTTAGGCTAAAGCGCAGCTCACACATACATACACACACACACGTGCATATACTTTGCATATGCATAGAAATTCGTTTATCATATTCTTCCATTGGTTTTCGTTATTAGGCAATCAACTCAAGCAAATGTCCTTCAAAATAATCAGTATCAAACACTCACACCGGCACACACACACAATAAATAAGTTTAACTTGACTATCATCAACTTTAGAATTACAACAGCTGCCATAAGGCGAGCACACAGTGGAACTTGGTTCCAAAAAATAAAAAGTAGTTTGTAAAATTTTAATCTGTGCGCTGTTCAAACAGGAAATAATATAATAATATGCATAGCAAATTGTTTTTTGTATATAATTAACTTAGTGCTAAATACTAGTTTGAAATAGAATGCTTTTATTAATAATAAGTTTTAAATATTCAGCAAACTTTCATGTTTGATTGTCCAACTGGGGCAACAAGTTGAACGCACACTGTTAAACACCCACTTAAAAAATTTCTTATCAGCAAATAGTATAAAAAATTTAATAGACGAAAAAATGCCGTGCGCGCTGGGCTGATAAGATGGTGAAAAAATATTATGAAGAAATAAGCGGACAAAACAACTAAAAGGAGAGGCAGAGTGCGACGATCGCGCCGCAGACGGCGCGTGCACTTAAAATTGTTTGCAAATGCATTTTTAAAAAAAGGGCATTCTATTCTTTTATAGCTAAAGTTTTACTTTTAAGTACTATCTCACATGTATAGATAGTAATTGTAGTTTATATTTGAGCAAGCGCACGCCTTCGATTTGTGTACTATATGAATTATAATGGAATTGCTAATTTTTATATAAAATATACGGCGCCAGCAGCGCTCGAACCACAACAGTTGCCACTTGGCGCCCAACGAACGCCCGCATATAAGTGAACTTTAAGTCGAGGGGAGCAAAAGCAAATTACCCAATGCGAGCAGCGGCCGAAGCAGCGGCGACAGCGGCGGCGGCATCAGCAGCATCAGCAGCATCAGCTGAACTGTCTGTCGGCAGAGTATTTGGCATTGTTCCGAGTTCTAAATTTAGTTTGTCATTAAAGAGAAGGTGTGTGTGTGTGTGTGTGTGTCTATATAGTATATATGTGTGACTGTGTGTGCGTGAGCAGATCAGCGACGAGGCAGATCGAGGAATTTTATGCTGTGCGTTCTGCGTCGGCGTCGGCGTTGATGCTTGTACTCTTTTCTTTTCTTATCGATTTCTCTGCCCCCAAAAACACTTTCTCCGCAAAAATAAAATGAGCAGATGGTAATTTGTCATTGTCAATATGCAAGAGACTTGAAGGCCTTAACACAAGCACTGATAGGAGTCTTTACTGTAGGGCAATTTAATTTCCCATGTAGAGTGCATGCAATTAAATCGCTTATCATTTTGCTAGCTTCAGTTAAATTGTAAAATAGTAATAGTTTTTATATTACAAATGATTCATTTGCCTGATTCTCTATCTCTCTCTTGACTTTGTTGTTTGTTTTGCAGGTTGATCTAGAACCGGAATTGAGCATAAATCTACATCAAGAGTGAGTAATCCACAAGTAATGTCGCTGGCGGAAGATGAGACTGCAGTTTCTCGTTTCTCGGAAAACAGCTAAACAAATTTACATATATGGGATGGGATGGGATGGGTTGGTAGGGGGAAGATCAGAGTCAGACGACGGTGTGTGTGTACGTACTGATAACTGATAACAACGCGTGCGTTTGGCTTTGTCGGCTGCAGAAGTGTTTACAACAGCCAATTGACTACCAACAGCTTGTTGTGGCTCGTCAAATGGGCAATAAGCCAAAACACCCGACGCCAGCCGATTTGCAAACAGACATATGACAAACACTTGATATTACGTGTGTTGGGGCGACAGCCGGCTTGTGTTGGTGTTTGTTGGGGGTGGGGTGGGGGTAGCGGGCGTGCGCGTAATTTACTATTTAGCGTTTGGGGGCTACCAATCAGCGCGTGTTTGGCGCGAATTTATTTATAGAACGTGTCGTGGGTTGTCTGATTCCCACGCCAGTTATATTAGCACTAATCCCTGCTCGCATACCAACAGCAATGAAGGCCAGGAGACCATACAGCTTTCCGAGGAAAATGTCAATCCGGGCAAAATCAAGCTCGGACCCACAGACTTTGAGCTGAAGAAAGTGCTCGGCAAAGGTGGCTACGGCAAAGTTTTTCAGGTAAGCTGCGCACAAGCTTTAAGACAATAAGCCCAATTGAAACTATAACTTTATAACTTTTACGCTTGCAGGTGCGCAAGACGGCTGGACGTGATGCCAATAAATATTTTGCCATGAAGGTGCTTAAGAAGGCATCGATAGTGACCAACCAAAAGGACACGGCGCACACACGCGCCGAGCGTAACATACTCGAGGCAGTCAAGGTACGCCACATAATAATATAATTTAATTTTATAATTGAATTTAACATGATACGTCTTATGCTTTAGCATCCGTTTATTGTGGAGCTGGTGTATGCCTTTCAAACAGACGGTAAATTATATTTAATACTTGAATATCTAAGCGGCGGCGAGCTGTTTATGCATTTGGAGCGTGAGGGCATCTTTCTAGAGGATACCACCTGGTAAGCACTTGCAACTACTCATTGCTTAATACAAGTTAATATAATTAAATTTGTGTCTTTTAGCTTTTACCTGAGCGAAATTATCTTGGCTCTGGGACATTTACACACACTGGGCATCATCTATCGCGATCTGAAGCCCGAGAATATTTTGCTCGACGCACAGGGACATGTGAAGCTTACCGACTTCGGTCTGTGCAAGGAACACATACAAGAGGGTATTGTCACCCACACCTTCTGTGGCACAATTGAGTACATGTGCGTGCAAAGCAATTGCTTTAACAATTTGTATAACCTTTATTTATGTAAAACTAATTGATATTTCAACTGTTGTAGGGCACCTGAAATTTTAACCAGAAGTGGCCATGGCAAAGCCGTCGATTGGTGGTCACTGGGCGCACTCATGTTTGACATGCTGACAGGCGTGGTAATTATCATGAACTTGCTTTATATATTAATGTATTAATTATATGATTACTCTCTACTTTGACAGCCACCATTTACAGCGGAGAATCGCAAAAAAACTATTGAAACCATACTGAAAGCCAAGCTTAATCTGCCAGCCTACCTCACACCAGAAGCCAGAGATTTAGTGCGTCGCCTGATGAAGCGACAAGAGCCACAGCGTCTGGGTAGCGGCAAAGAGGATGCGGCGGCTGTGCAGGCACATCCATTCTTTAAGCATGTCAACTGGGAAGATGTGGTGGCCAGACGTTTAGAGCCACCCATTAAGCCGCTGCTGGTGAGCTTGCTATTTACTAAGCCATAGCCATTTTCAATTATTAATGTGTATTGTTTTACTTTTGTAAAACCACAGCGAAGTGAAGATGATGTATCCCAATTTGATACGAGGTTCACAAGACAAATTCCCGTGGATTCACCAGATGAAACAACGCTCAGCGAAAGTGCCAATTCTATTTTCCAAGTAAGTGCGATAGAAAGTAAGGATATCCCAGGCTCAACAGCAGTATTTGGTTGCAAGGATCCTCAATTGTATATAGAACTGACAGCTGTCTGAAACTTAAGACCAGACCCCATCCCTGCATTAAAAAGCTCTTTGTAGACTTGTTTCTTAATTCATTTTTAATGCTTTAGGGCGTTGATAACACAATAAATACTTTACTTCACTACTTTAAGCAATAGGCCGGAAAGTTGCTTTCCTTAAATCATAAGAACTCAACGATAGTCAGCACCGCACTGGAAATGCGGCTCCTTTAGTGGAATGCCCGTGGGTCCGTCCGTAAACTCACAAAAGTTTAGGCCAATGCGTCTAAATGGATGACATTTGCTCTTGGGGTTGCCCCATTTACCGCGATACGTCAGCCAATCCGGCACCAGCGAGCGCCCTATAAAATAAATTAGTTTAGGCATTTATAATGTGATTTTAAGCAGACGCTACGCACCGTAGGACTTGAGATTCTTGTAGCTTATGTCGACAGCTTTCCAAGTGTTCCAGGGCGTGCCAAAGCCATTGATGTCATAGAGTCTTGCCACTTTGACAAATCGATGCTTGCCAGGCGCCGTCCACAGTCCATGCGAGCCCTTGGCAGCAAACAGAACCGGATGATTTTTAAATGTGGTGACAGTTTTGGGAAAATTCGGACGCTGCAGGATGCCCTTGCGCGTCTCCTGGCGGCGAAACTCAAAAGCGCCCGTCAGGCGATTGTAGCTGTAATAGGCGCCCGCATCATGGGCCGACACATACATAGCCTGCGGCTCCGAGTCGCCATTAAAGTAAAGGCTCATGTGCTCCCAGTCGCCCACATGGCTGCCAATGTCGCGGCGATGCCCCAGGCAGTAGCCATAGACGGCGGGAAAGGGAATGCGCCCCAATGGTCCCAGACTAAGCGTGCACATGGTCTTGCCTTGACTGTATGGGTAAAACATCCAGTAGGTCACATGGAAGCCAGGCAGCTGACCCTTTATGCCGTGTACTTCGGGCTCCGGCGACTCGCCAATGTTGTTGTCCTGCAAGTTGTCTTCCAAGCCAGCACCGCCGCTAAACTTGACATTGTCCGCCAAATTGGCAATGAAGTTGTTGACAGGCACGCCATAGTCTGACTCCAGCTCAGCCGCTAGCTCCGGCTCCGGCTCAAGTAGCTGTTGCTGCTGCTCAGACGTAGCTGGCTGCGTCTCGCCCATGACCAAATCGTACTCTGAAAGTGGCGCCAGCTCACGTTTCATGCGCTGAAACAATGGAAAAAGACGCGATGAGCGTCGCACTGTATCATTTCGATCCTCCAGCGGATCTATAGACACGGGTATGTAGGGTCCGCGTGTGCTGGCCAAGGCTGCTGCTGGCGGCGGCGGCGGCGCATAAGGCTTGACTTCAGGCTTGGGCGGCGGCGGTGGTGCTGCTGCTGCTGGGCACAAGGTAACCACGCCATAGACCGGCACAGGTGCTTCGTTAGGATTGCGACCATAAATAAACGATTGCTCATTGTTCAGCAGCTGCTCCATTTCATTGTTGGTTACCAAATGCGATTTGGTAGAGTATTCACTAAAGGGCATGCCCGGTATATAGTTGCGTTCCTTGTCCATTGGATGCACATGCTGCAGAAACTCCTCCACACCCAAAGGCATAAATTTCTCTTCAGGCGCCAGCCAGACTATTGGCGCCCATTGCTTGATCAGTCGTTCCACTAAAATCATAAAAAATAGATGGCGTAACATTAAAGCGAGAAAAACGAGATAAGTGCACATAAATTTCATTTTAATTAGCGATACTTTGCTCAAATAATTATACAATCTCCAAAACAAGTACGCAACTAAAGTTGGCAGCAATCAACATTAGATACACTTTGTTTTCAATGCACTGCGTAATTTAATATGCAAAGAATTGCATATTTTGATCCAGTAGAGTTAGTGAAGATGTTTTTATCATTTTCTAGCACAACTTTCATATACCCTTTTGCTCTTTAAATTACTTTAAAGTGTATAAAAAAACCTGCCATAGTCTGCCTAACGTCTAGCTCTAAATTCGTGCGTTTTCAAATTCAGCTGTAATAAATTTCACTTTCACACATCTGAAGTAGTCTGGCCACCCATAAACTAAACTATACCGACAATTTTTCTTGCGACCTTCCCCCTGGCTGCTCTTCTCTCTCTTTACTTTGCCGTTATTGCTTGTGCAGTGGCGGCGGCTAATTTGCAACTTAAACATTTGTTTATGTTGTTGTTGTTCGCTTCGGTTTGGTTTGGCTACCGTTGTTCCATATAAATACGCACATTGATGGAACGACGCCAGCCATGATCAGGCCACCACCACCAACTCCCCAACAACAACAACAACTGCATTATACGAAAATTTCACTTTGAGCAAAATATAATAAGTGCTTAATCGAAATTGATGTACTCTAAAATTAAAAAAAAATTAATTAAAATTCGACATAAGTAAGATAAGCTATGAATGAATTAAATTTAATCAAATGCTTTGTTAGTTTCGATCAAGCTTTAAATTCATATAGAAAGCGTATACAGTAGTCACTGCTATTGTTGGATACCATATGCATACCTACTTCTTTATCTAATGCATTTATTTGTGCATATTGCATTGGCTGTTGTGATTGTTGTTGTTGCTGCTCAAAGGAGGCGCCAAAGGCTTCGTTGCTGTTGCTGTTGTTGTTGCTGTGATCGATGAAAGTGCCAGCGGAGGCAGTTGCATTTAAAATAGTTGCTGCTGGCATGCTGGCTGCAACAGTTGCTGGCATTAGTTGTTGTTGGGGCATTGCTGCTGCCAGCGTCGTCGTCGTCGTCGCCGCCGCCGCCAACAGCAGCAACAGCATCGAGAGTGAATTTATTTTCCACGACTTGGACATTTTTACCAATTGTTTATGCCTAACCATGCAATGTTGTTTTTGTTTTTCAGCTATCTTTATGTTTGTTATTCACAATCAACGTGCATTCACAATAGTCGCGAACAAAGCTGGGCTTTTATTTTTGAGTTCAACACAAATTGTAGGTTTTTGTTATTTTCGACAGTTTGCCAATTTGCGTTATAAATTTCTTGCACATGTTTTTATTTACTTAAGGCAGTAAGTTTTTTTTTCTGCTGTTGTTATTATGCAATGTAACATAAAGTTCGATTTGTAAACACTTCCGCACATACAGTTTGACAAGCACTGCAGTTCACTTGCAGCTTCATTAATTGTGAATGGTTCTTGTCCCAATTAAGCCAACAGCTGACTGCCGACCGCTTGGCGCTCTCGCTTTCTAGCACGTGTGCGCCAGCGACTGCACTTTGTGCTAGATCCCTCCGCCGCTGCTGCTGCTCTCTCTCGCTCTATTTGTTGTTGTTTCAAGCCAAGCTTACAACAGGTTTGTTGTTTCTTTTGTTTTCGTGAGCACGTCGTATGTTTTTTTGTTTTGAGCGCACCCGATAGCCCTGAAAATGATAAATGAGGCTGCTCCCCCCCGCAAGCGCAGCAGTCCGAGAATGAATGTCAATGCGTTTGCATGGTGAAGTAAACTTTTTTGGCAAATCGCAGCTAAGCCGCGGCTAAGCCTTTCTCCGCAGTCACGACAACGAGCGTTTAATAAAAAGCATAAATTTGTGTTATGGGCGGTACGAGGTGCTAAACTTTTCTACCATACGCGAGACGAAAGTTGAATTTAAGTTAGTTTGTTTTTTTTTTTTTTTCTGTTGGCTTATTGCTGCGTCTGTTGTTCGTGTCGTGTGCACGGCTTGAGTGTTTCTTCGAGACTGGCCAAAACGAACGGTAATCGACAACGTGACTGAGAAGAGACCGTGGCTTAAATGCAGAGAGTTTGCTTATCGAGAGAGTTGTGGTTACTGCGCATACCCATTGAAAAATAGTTGGAGAAGATCATGGAGCAAGCAGCAAACGGGTGCAGGGTATTTTTTAGTTGCGCTAGCTACACTTATGCGTATACACTTGTTGCCAGCTGCTGGTTTTTACCTTTGAACAACTAATTGCGGCTCATGAGCAGCAAAAACAACAGTCAGTATTATTTTATATTATATGCTTATTGTTGTTTGTCTTTGCCTGCATTTGTTTACAATTGCGCTAAGTGCGTTTGGCTATTGTTTTTGGCGGCCCTTTGTGGTTTGTATTTGTTTTGGCAATTGCTGTAATAAGCTTACTGTCTGTTTGCACGCTGATAAGTCTGACAGTTTGACAGCCACCGAGCAGCTCAAACTGTAATTCACTGCTGCTCTTCACCAATTAGAACATGCTCAAAGCTACGCTTTCTCATGCTGTAACTGCCAATTGATTTTTTGGGTCAACACCAGCTCTACATGTGCTCAGATCTAAGATTAAGTTCAGCTTCCGAATTGGCATTGCTAACACGTAGCAGATACTGCTCCGGATAAATGTCAGTGTAATTATTTTATTGCATTTGTTTAGCGCGCTGTCTGTTTTATAATTGTATTTCGTCAAACACACACAAAATTATTTCAGCTTTTTTTTAATTAGTGTCTCTCTCTCTCTTGGTGGTGAGCGGGTAAAAATTATGCAAATGCTGTTACATGGGCCGTTTACACAATGCTCAACACTATCGAAGCGAAGCGTCTGATATATTAGTATGCCAGTCCCAGACCCAGACCCCGATACAATTGTGTCGCTTGATAAGTCAATTGGCACAATGACATTTATTAATCTTTGGCTTTGTTTCTGCTTTGCTTTGCAGGGTTTCACCTATGTAGCGCCCTCGATACTGGAGGATATGCATCGAGCCAATCGCATGCCAGCGCGCTCGCCACGACGCACACCTCGACCGCATCATCATCTGGACAACAGCTTTCGGCTGCAGTTCCCGTCCGCCAATGCCAACGTCGGAGGCAATGTACCCATGGGCATGCAGCGCTCCACATTGTTCGCTCGGGCCACGCCCTCGCATCAGCATCAGCATACGCATCCCCTACATATGCAAACGTTCGCTCCACGCCCCTCGCCAGCGCAGGACGAAATGATGGACGTGCAGCAGGGTCTGCCCATGGTCTAAGGTTACTACGCGAAACTTGTTTTTGTTATTACGCGACGGTGAAGAACTTGAAGTTGAATTGAATTGAAACGATTGAGAGGAAGGAGAGAGAGAGATGAGGGTGCGTGCTACGATAAACATTTTGTTTGGAATATACAGAAAATACTAACATATAGCCTAACTATATACATTAACTACATATATACCTATATATATATATATTTATATATATATACACATGTGTAATACACGATATGCATGTAGATTGGGTGGACACACACACTTAGTTATCAAGCTACGTCCGGACGTTGCGCTCCGGCTTGTATAAATACAGTTTATTTTTAATAATTGTAGGCAAAAAGGTTTACACAATTTAGTTCAAATGTACACTTATCATTTTTGTTTACTTTACTTCTATATATATTTTTTGTAACGCAAACACAAACAAACATATATACATGCTATATATATATATATTCATATACCGACACACGCCTCTATCTCGGCTTAAACTAATACATTTTATTTGTCAATGACTATATAATTTTGGAGCTAGCCCCCACACCACACAAATGAAACACATAAATAACAATTATTATTATAACAAAAAAACAAAAATTAATAATGAATATACGATGTTAAACGGTTTCCAAACGCCATGAGCACGGGTTGTGCAACTTTGAAGTTGCAGTGCCAATTATTTTTTATTTATTTTAATAAATTGTCCTAATGAAGAAAACTCGCTTTTAGTTGCTGCAGCTTTCTATCTGTTACTACTCTATATACACAATTACATTTTATGTTTTGTTTGTTTCCAATAGGCGCGAAAAATAAGGCATTTCTTATATAAGAGCGGCGATATATATATATAAACAAATTAAATTGAAACCCTTGGATGCTATAATAATATATATTAACGTTTATACCGCGTACTGAGAAGCTAAACGCTGCCACAATCATAAAAGATATAATGAAAATATAATATTTGTTCAATTGATAATTGTGTATGTTCTTTGATTATATATATTCTGTTTCTCTTGTTTTCTAATGATTGAAAAAAAAGATAAATAAACATACAATGTCAAATATAATCAAAAGGTGCTTTGAATTGTTTAAAAAGACAAGACAACTACAATACAAACAAAATAAAATGAAACGAAAACTAAAACTAAAAATAAAACATATAAAAATGAAAACCAACTATTGAAAACGAGAACGACTAAAAAAAGCCTAAATACTTATAACGGTTACTTGTGTATAAACATTTATATAAACAAATAAAAAATAAATACCTCAGAAGCAATTATTTTTGTTAAAAAGAAATGAATAAGCATAAAATAAAAGCAACTAAATTATAATATGAAAGAAGAACAGCAACAAATATTGAACAGAGTTTATGAAGCAAATATATATTACTACAAATTATTTGCAAAAATATATGTATATATTTTTAAATGTAAAGTTTATTTGTTAATGTATGTGACTTACATTTTTTATTTCATTGCTGATAATATTAATTTTTGCCTCACTCGGCTTTAGTTCTTATATACAAAATGCAAAAGAAACAAAAACATTTTCAATGTGGCGCCGGCAAATTGAGTAAGAAATGTCTTATTTTCTTTGTTAGTGTAGCCAACAAAGAAAACACAAAAAAAATGAAAAACTTACAACACAAAACAATTGTGCTAAAATTTAAGAAAAAAATATATATCTATATTATTAAAAGAAAATATTGTTCAAGAAGCAAATAAAAAAACAGCAACACCCAAGAATGATGAAACACTGCCTACATAAAAGGAAACAACAAGAAACTAGCAACAAATTACAAATAATAAAAAAACAAAAAGCAAATAAATGAATTTAATAAATTACAAAACAAAACAAAAGAAAACTAAACAAATGCAGACGAGTACAGTTCGTATGCGTAGATAGCCAAGTTAAACAATTAACAATTAATACTAAAGCAGAGCAAAGCAACGTAAAGGAAAAATACAAATAACAAACACCAATTTATTAAAGGTTCAGGTTCACTGAGAAAAGAAAACATCGCTTAGGTTCTAGAGTTTATATAAATAGGAAGATACCATACAATAATTAAGTTTAGCTTTTTGTACAGTTCAGCGGCTGAGCTAATAATAATGCCACAAATTAAATGTTCTGGCTGAGTAACTCAAATTATGGCAAAATATATATTTAAAAAACAAAAATTACAAGTTCACTGTTAATAATTCATAAACACACACACACACATAGACACAGAAGCATAGCTGACAATGGCAACTCTGGCTTAACTGTTATTTAAATGAAGCCAGCCTACGATAGTGCTTAAAATTCTCTGCTAAGTGCTGGGACAAAAGCATTGAAGTTAATCCAAATAAAATGCAACACACTAAATGCAACTAATTGAGAGTAAACATCAAGAGATCCTAGTTAATAAAAAAAATTGTACATTTTTTTCTATTATTAAGATTAAGCAGTGCATGAAAGAAAAAACGTGTATACTTACATATATACCTAAATCTACATATATATGATGCATATATACATACATACATATGAAGGCAAACAACAACAACCACAACAACAACAACAAATGTATATCGTAATAAATTAAAAACTTAATTTTACATAAAAACTACAAAATAATTGCGAAGCATTTTGAATATCACCAAACTGTTCTATGGCTCCCAAACTGTGTGTGTGGCGCAGTTGATTAAATAGCAATTTTATGGTGGTGTCGCCGCCCAGCCCAGTCCACGCCCACCCAGTCACGCAGCATAAATGTCCAAAGCGGCAAAAAGTTGGCAGAAACGCAAAAAAATAAAAGCGAAAGTATGTTAACATGCAGAAATCGATCGTAGCTTGAAAGTCAGTCAGGTGGCACACACAGCTATTTTTAAAAACGCCGTAAGGCGCAGAAGAAAGAAACCACAAGGACGAGTCGCGCCAGCCACCGAATGGGCGAGCAGTGGCGACAAAGCTGCAATTGAAATGAAGCGACAGCTCGACAGAACGAGAGAGCGAGCGGGAGAGGGGAGTGCGGAGCGAGGTGATTGCGTTTGTGCTCAATTGGACTGCCATGTGACATACACGGAGGGGCAAACATCCGTACATATGTTTGTATGTATTGGCAACATAATAATAAATACCGCTAGGCAACCGTAAATTCCTTAGCATGAATCGATTAAACGAACCCGTTGGGCACAGTCTAATCAAAGCCAAACTGCAGTTCAGTCGCAGCTCAAATCGTCACAGCTACAGAACCCTCCAGGTATGCTCAACTCCCAGATTGAAAAGTATGCCATTGAAAACTCACACACACACACACATGCATACACACACACACACATATGTGTTAAGCAATACGTAACAACTTACAACATACATAACTATTAACTAATTTTCTATACATTTGTTACTTACGCAAGCAGGCAAGAACCATTAACCATGTTGCCTAATTTGAAGACGCGACGCATAACGAGCCTGCAGCTGGCAGGCAAGCACTTGGGTCCAGTGGCCAAGTGCCCGCCGCGCTACTCTGAGGAGGATTGGGACTACAACAACAAGATTAAGTTTCGCATTACCTGCGACCAGGAGAAGCTCGCCGAGCGCATTGTCGAGTAAGTATTGCAGTTATTGATCGAGTATAACATGTACGTCTCTCTTCCAACGCCGCAGAGAGTCGCGTCGCGTGGTAGATGAGACCAAGGACACCACCAAGAACTGGCAGCGCGAGGTGGAGCATCATATGCGCGAGCGCACCAGTGAGATTCGCTTTCTAGTCGATGAGCTGAACCGTCAGAAGAAGACGGCCATGCTGGAGGATGAGGCATTGAATACTTATCGCAATCGCGTGCTCAATGCCATTGAGTTTCTCAAGGATAAGTCGCTGGCCATTTGCAAGCAGTGCCTGATCCTGCGCGAGGGTCGCATTGGCGTGGATCTGTGCGATGATGAGGTGGATCGCTCGCTGCGTCGCGAGCTCAAGGTCATCAAGGGTTGCCAGGGCTTGGCTGATGCAGCGCTCAAGGAGGCTGAGGAGCAAATACGCAAGCTGCGCGCTGCCATGTATTTGCTGGATCAGGATTTGGCAGCCAAGGACAAGTCGCTGTCCATTGACGAGAAGAATCTGAAGTTGAAGGACTTTCAGCATGATCTGGCCAAGGGACAGGATCTATCCAAGCAGCACTGGTAAGTATGCCAAGCTATTTACCAAGTCGTAACTAATGCTGATGCTTTCCCCAGTCAATTCTCGCTCACCGAGTGGCAGGCGCAGACCTATGAGAATCTTGAGGCAAACGCCAAGGCTTTGGTCTCAGCCGGGCAGCTGCGCGCCTACATTGACCTGCTGCTGAAGCAGGTCTGCGAGGATATGCAGAACCAAACGGATCGCACCAATGAGGCGTTCGATCGTCGCATTGCCGAGACGAAGCACGTGAAGCAGTGTCTGGAGAACAAGCACAAGGACACCATGGATCATATACATCAGGTGCAGCGCAACATGAACGATCTGGAGAAGGAGATGTCCGATAAGCAGCGTGCAATTGCTTTATGCTCAACACGCCTGAGCAATCGCGCCCATCGTCCTGGGCTTGAGCTCACCTGCGATATGGTCCAGGATGCGCTCTACAATGAGCTGCAGGCTCTGAAGGCCTCTGTCTGCAAGCTGAATCAGAAACTGAACGAGAACAAGGCTTCCATGCGCTATCTCATGCATGTCCAGGTCATGCAGGAGGAGGAGATCAACATTAAAGCAAATACTTGCAAAATCGACGAGGTCGACTGCATGACCTTGCGCCAGGCTCTCAAATATCAATCGTTCTAGTTCGACCACAAGTAGTTAAACGAGGATCTTTCCACACCCCACACATTACTTAATCAATCTCAAATTTCATGTGCATACTGCATTTAATACTAAATTCTTTCAATGTACATGATCAATAAATCAAAAAATTCACACCAGTGCAGTCTGTGCCCGTTCTACCAAAGATTCATCTTGTCTTAACATTTATTTTTAAAAAATAATTATTATTAAAACAGAGCAGTTTGTTTTTTGAGTCATTTTGCAAGTAATAGTTTGTTTTTCATATTTAATACTTTTGGACTATTTGGAGAGTGTAGATAAAGACTATTTTATTCTTCAACAACATAAAATTCATTTTCTTTAGAAAACTTGTTATTTTATTCAATTAACAATGGCAATGGAAGTAATTAATTGTAACTTAATCCCTTAGAGAAATCAGCACAGCTGACTGTCTTAATCCTTAAAGTATGTTACTTAAACATAAAGTATCCAAATAGTTATTAATAAGATTTGTTTGCTATGGCGTGCTATTTGTTTTCTGTTGCGGATTGCAGACGTGCTTGCGAAGACCAGGATTGCTCTTGAAGTCCTTCGAGCAGCTCAGACACTTGTAAGGTCGTTCCCCTGTATGCACAAGAATGTGATCCTTGAGGTGCTGCCGGCGTGTAAAGGATTTGGGGCAGTGAGGACACTGATATGGGCGCTTGCCGGAATGTATGCGTGTATGTTTCTCCAGATTTGAAGCGTGGTTGAATGTTTTTGAGCAGTATGGACACACGTACGGACGCTCGCCCGAATGAATGCGCAGATGCGACTGTAGATTGGAGCGCTTGTGAAAGGCCTTGGGACATTGTGGACAGCTATGGGGACGTTCGCCCGTATGACTTAGCAAGTGGTCCTTGAGATGGTGGCTGTGTGAAAACCCTTTGGGACAGTGCGAGCATTGAAAGGGACGCTCCCCGGTGTGCACACGCACATGGGCTTGAAGATTCGAGCGCTGATTGAAAGCCTTGGGACAATAATTGCACTTGTAAGGACGCTCCTGATCATTGTGGTACATGGCGTGCTCTTTGAGCAGCGTAACATCTGAGAAACTCTTTCCACAAATCTCGCATAGATGATGCTGCTCATTCTCCGGCAAATCGTCAGAAAATAACTCTTGTAGTTTGCTGATGGATTCCTTTCTGATACATTCATCGTATTTGTAAACGCCTCTGATTTTTGTAATGAACTGCGCATCTAGCTCCTGTACAGCGCTCTCCTGCTTCACACAACTAACGTCTAGCTCAACTTCCTCCAGTTTCCAGTCGTTCGCCTCTAGTGATTCACATATTGAAACGTTCTCGTCGTCGGCTTCGCCACTGTGCCCCAGCATTTTCATAAAATGCTTATGACTCTCCTCTATGGTGCGCTTGAGCTGGAAAGCACTCTCCGTAGCTTGCACGCATCTTCGGCAAATCATTTTTGGCAGTGCATCACCTCTTTCTATACGGCAATCCATGCACTCCTTAAGCATCTCCGCAAAACTTGGCTCATCGTCTTGGCTATCAAAGATATCCACATGGTTAGGCGACCTATCGGCGCACACTCTGCACGCCATTTCCATCTTTAAGCACAATTTCTTGCTTTCAATAGCAAATATGTAAATAAAGATCAATTGCACTAATAAACAGCTGATAGTTGTGTATTTGTTGTCAGTTCGCAACAAGTTCATTTCAGCTGTTCACGGAATGTGTAATGTGACCGTTCCGGAACAACGCGCCGATAGTATCGGTATAGCTTTTGATAACATGCTCGCTGGCATTTTAGCACTCAAAGCTTCTGGTCACACTGTGAAGAGCCTAACACCAACTTGTAACTAAAAAATTAAAAAGTTGTAATTTTACTTAATGTTAAGATAAAAGTGTACACATTTGAAATTAAGGTAAGCTAGCATTAATACGTCTTTGTAACTGGGTGTAATTCCATTGGCATTTTAGCGTGCGTTCTTGCGGCACTTTTTGCAATCCAATTCGCAAAGATCAAAATGGAGTACAGCCACAGCCACGAAACTCGAAAATCAATAATACAGAAAATTAAACTTATTTGCTATTTTGGCATATTCGTTTTCATTGTCGTTGTTGCAGCTTAGGAAATAGTTTAAAATTATGTCCAAACGCAGCGCCGACGATGCCAGCGGCGCCGGCAGCGGCAGCAGCAGCTGTTTGGTAGCTGCAGCGGCCGCTGGCCAGCCGCCCATCAAGAAGGTGCACTTCGAGCCGCATCTAATTGGGCCCGTCTCGACATTGGAGGAGATGGACATCAAGGTGCTCGAATTTCAAAATAAAAAGCTAGCCCAGCGAATTGAGCAACGCATGCGTTGCGAGGCGGAGCTGAGGCATCGTATTGAGCAACTGGAGAAGCGGCAGACGCAGGACGATGCGGTGCTCAATGTGGTAAATCGATATTGGAATCAACTGAACGAGGACATTCGGGTGCTGCTGCAGCGATTCGATGCCGAGACGGCGGATGAGCTGGAGAACAAGAACGAGAACGAGGTGACCACTTCTTTTCTCACGCAGCTGTCCACCTGGGATAAGGAGGAGCTTGACGAGAAGTTGGCCAATCGTGTGCAAGTCTCAAAGCGTGCAGTAGCCAAAATTGTACAGGTTATTGATAGGTTAATGCAACGTAACGAAAAGATAACGCATGTATTGAGAGGTGATGCTCTAGGCGGTGCCGGCAGCACAGCTGGCACGGCAGCTGGAGACGATGAACAGCAAAAGGCCGCTGCGGCTGGAGATGCTGTGGATGCAGCTAGTGTGTCAGCCGGCGTGCATGCGCTTGAGGAGACACTGAAGAAAACGCACATTGAGATTATGACAGAGAATCGGAATCTTCAGAATCTGAATACATCGCTGCATGAGAAGTTTCATACCATGTCGCTGAAAATGAAGGAATACCAGGATGCGCTCACCGCCAAAGAGACGGAGAATGCCGAGCTCAAGAATCAAATCGATGAGCTGCAATACGATCTGGAGAAGATACACTGTCGAAACGACAAGCTGGAGAATCATTTAGCCGAGGCCATTGAGAAGCTGAAGGCCTATCATCAAATCTATGGCGATCCCAATAAGAGCACCAATAGCACCAAAACGCCCAACACAAGCAGCGGCTCCATTACTGGCGGCAGTACTACAACAACAAATGTTAATAGTCAACACTTAGAAGAACTGCAAAAGGAGCTAGAAGAGCATCGGGAGCTGGCCAACAATCGGCTGCAGGAGCTGGACAAGCTGCATGCCACGCATCGCGAGACGCTTAAGGAAGTGGAAAAGCTTAAGATGGATGTAAGCATTACATATAAAAAAGGTTTTTAGCTTATCTTTAATAATTATTTATTTATAGATACGGCAGCTGCCAGAGTCAGTGATTGTGGAGACCACGGAGTACAAGTGTCTGCAGTCGCAGTTCTCAGTGCTTTACAACGAGTCCATGCAGATCAAGACCATGTTGGATGAAACGCGAAATCAACTGCAGACAAGCAAAAATCAGCATTTGCGCCAGATTGAGGTGATGGAAAGCGAGGAGCTGATTGCCCAGAAGAAAGTGCGTAGCGAAATGATACAAATGGAGGATGTCCTTGCACTTATACGGAAGGAGTATGAGGCGTTGCGCATAGAGTTTGAACAAAACATGGCCGCCAATGAGCAGACGGCGCCTATCAATCGCGAAATGCGACACTTGATTACATCGCTACAGAACCATAATGGGCAGCTAAAAGGCGAAGTGCAACGCTATAAGCGCAAGTACAAGGACCTCTCAACAGATAATTTAAAGCTGCGCAAGGAACTCGACGAGGCGCTAGTCACAATCGAGACCAACAAACAGGAGCAGCTGTCAGCGGCAGCTGCAGCGGCCGCAAGCGAAGCAATCAAACAGGAATCAGCAGGCTATGTGAAGGAGGAGCATTCCAGCAGTACCGCCGCTGGTGTCAACTGCTCGAGTAATGCGGGCAACACCAGCAGTGACTGCAATATGTCCATCAAAGAGGAGAACTCAGTTTGTGCAGAAGATGAGCTGGATGATGAAGCGGCTGGCAAGGATGCAAAAGATCCAGCCATAAAGCAGGAGAAGCTCTGCGCCAACGATGTTGTCAACGCCGAAAAGAAAGACTCACCTGGACCTGCGAATGCGACGACGTCAGCAGCCGCAGCGGCAAGCACTTCAAATTCTGTCAAAAGCGAAAGGGATTCAAAGGATGGTATTAAATCTAAAGAGTTAAAAGCCTTAGAGAGTGAAGCTGTGCGGGAGCTGAAGGCGCAACTGAAGTAAGTATTTCTATCGTCAACAAATGAATTTAACTTATGCGCATCTCATCTTGCAGAAAAGCGTTGAATGATCAGAAGGAAATGAAGCTATTGCTGGACATGTACAAAGGAGTTTCGAAGGATCAACGGGACAAAGTGCAGTTGATGGCCACGGAGAAGAAGCTGCGCTCGGAGATTGAGGAGCTGCGGCAACAGCTCAAAAAGCTGCAGGAGAGCAAGCGAGAGGAGCGCAAAAAGCTGGCCGACGAAGAGGCCTTGCGCAAGATCAAGCAGCTGGAGGAGCAAAAGTATGAATTGCAGAAGCAGGTGGCCAATCACAAGCCCAACGACAGTTCGTGGGGTGCTGCGCCTGGAGGCAGCGGTCGACCATTTGTGGGCTCGCATGAGGAGGAGGCGCTGCTGAATGAAATGGAGGTCACTGGTCAAGCATTTGAGGACATGCAGGAGCAGAACTCCAGGCTCATACAGCAGTTACGTGAGAAGGACGACGCTAATTTTAAGCTCATGTCAGAGCGGATAAAGGCCAATCAACTGCACAAACTATTACGTGAGGAGAAGACGGTGCTGGAGGATCAAATGGCCACAGCGACCACGCAGATCGAAGCCATGCACATTGTGCTGCGCAAACTGGAAGAAAAAGAGCGCAGCCTGCAAGCCACGGTGGCATCTATTGAAAAGGAGCTTATGCTGCGGCAGCAGGCCATGGAGATGCACAAGCGCAAGGCTATTGAATCGGCACAGTCGGCAGCGGATCTCAAGTTACATCTTGAAAAGTATCATGCGCAAATGAAGGAGGCGCAACAAGTGGTGGCGGAGAAAACCAGCTCACTGGAGGCGGAGGCGTACAAGACGAAGCGACTGCAGGAGGAGCTGGCGCAGTTCAAACGCAAGGCGGAACGCATGAAGAAGATGGAGATGTCTGGCACCACCATCGATGAGGTGATGATAGAGGAGATACGCGAGTACAAGGAGACGCTCACGTGTCCGTCATGCAAGGTGAAGCGAAAGGACGCAGTGCTCTCCAAGTGCTTCCATGTATTCTGCTACGATTGCCTGCGAACGCGATACGAGACGCGACAGCGCAAGTGCCCCAAATGCAACTGCGCCTTTGGCGCCAACGACTACCATAGGTTATACCTGCAGTAGACAGACAGAATGCATTATACTACGATCCTTGATCATAGCGAGCCGAGAGCTAATCCATTATGAGCATATTATCTATGTAATATTAATATATATATATATTTGTTTTTAAGAATCGCAACCGCGTGGCTATCCTTAAATCCCTTGTATATCTTGTGGCAACCATTTAAATAACTTTCATTACGGCCGCCCCAAGCATCTCATATTAAGTTCCGCGAGACGTTCTACCGGGTTTTTTATGTAGCTTCTAGATGAAAACTAACTCCTACAAAACACACTAATAAATGTCTAAAAAATTATTTTCAATTTAAAATTTCAAGTTGTAATTATTAATTAAATTTAATTGGGTTTTATTTAATACAAGCAATTTTTTTTAAATTTCGGTTGATATGTGCTCAGTTTCCAGTGAGTGCAAAACTGTGCCTTAATTTCATTGTAGATAATACTCGCGTTATTTTAAAACTACTGGATGATATGTGCAACTATTTGAGTCGAACTCATACACCATTGTATCTTTATCTTTTTGTTTTGTTGTTGTTTTATTTTTAAAATACGTTTCGAAGCGCGCGGTACGTTTCTCGGCTGAATGGAAAACTAACGAAAAGAAATAGATGCGGTAGCGGCTTTTTCAACGAACGGGTTTTTCTTTTTCTTAAAGCCTTTTTCAATTCGTGCAGGCTGCGCATAGTTTGCGATAAAAGTGCAGTTTTTGTAAATTAATCGATGTGCCGTCCAAAGTAAATTGTGTAAGTCGCCTTTGTTGCCTGTGGTTTTATTTGGAACTTAAGCCATCGATTTTTCGTGCTGTTTAAAACGCGTTGGTTGTGCTACACTCTGTGTATATGTGTGTGGGCTTCTGTGTATGTGCGTGTGTGAGTGTGTGAGGACGAAGACAAAGGATCTGCAGCGCGCCAAAGCAAGTCCTTGCCAGCTGTCCGTTTTTGGCCTGCAGCTGTCGGGATCAGCGCACACGCAACAAGAACAATGAGGGCTAACACAGTGTGAAATGTGAAGTGATAATAAATTCGCAAAATTTCAGTCGTCCGCCCGTTCAAGAGAACTCTATACAAATTGCCATCCACTTTGCTTATTTTTCGCACACACACGGCGCGCACGAATGCAATAATAGAATTTATCAGGCCCCCCCTGTCAGGTTGCTAAATTTTAAACAAACACAGCAAGCGGGAGAGCGCCAAAGAGAGCTGGAGTTGGTTTGAGCGTGAGCGTGAGCGGAGACCCTCTGACATTTTCATCAGCGCCACTGCAGGAGTAAACAACAAGACAGCAGCAACGACAACAACAAGCGACACGACGACAGGCAGCAGCAGCAGCAACATTGTCAGTGTTGCTGGCACAAATTTTTATTGCTGCGCCGCCGACGCCGCCGCTGCCACTGAGGCTGCCTCTCTGTGGGTGAGTACACAACATTTGTATTTGTGGCTAGAAAGTTGTTATCGCATATGATGGCAAACCAAAGTGGGATTGGGTCTGAAGCTCGAGACTGGGCAGCAGTCATGCCCCGGGTGGTGGGCGGTCTTGAGCTCAGCAGTTTGCTGCCGCTCCTAAAGTTGTTGTTTAATTTTACTTTATGGTATTTCTGCAGCTGGCCTTTAAATTGGTTTTTGTTATTTGGCTTGAGTTGAAAGGTCAGGCGAGCTGCTGCCATTAACGCTTCCTGCCTGCCGCATATTCCGTGCCCCAGCACTTTCAATTTATGCAGCGTCAAAACTCATTTGGCATGTTGCATGACTCGCTCACTGGCGATAATCGATTTGCAAGCGATGCGCTGCAATCAGGAAGAGCGCAATTTGATGCCAGTTTTGCCATTCAATCAATCAATCAATCAGTCAGTTCATGCTGCTGCTGCTGCTGCTGCTGCTGCATTTAATCGAGTTAATAATGAGACAAACGGATGCGTGCACCGTTTTAATTACGCATACGCGACAATTTGCGGCATCTCGAGGAAAATGGTTATTAAATTTCATTAAAACGCATTATGGTTGGCAAATTGTTAACAGGCAAACATTTCATAAATCTTTAGACCACAATTGAATGCAGACATTGTTTATTGTTTATTGTGTTTTTGTTTGCTTTCATTTCACTTTTAAATTTGTTAACCGTTGTAGTAGGCTCTTAGCCAAAAACACACCTTAAAACGTTTTGTTGAATGGAAATGCTAAAGTGGTGCTCAACTATCAATTTAAAACAAGTTCAATACAAAGGAAACTATCTTATAGATGTGCTTAAAACTGGTTCGAGATAAATATTTAATAAATAAATATTTTATAACTTTGGACTACAAATGAAAAGAACTGTTATTGGTATTAGTTTTCATCAACTTGTTGATAGAAAGATTCCTTCTAGAATTTGCAGTTTCTGCGAAACTTATCAGCGTCGAGCGTTTGGCTAATTGACCAGCCTTTTATATACTTCTTGTCAGATTGCATTCTAATGTGTGTTTGAGCATTATCAGCAACCGATAACATACAAACGATTACACTTGAATGAATATAGACCATTAATTTTGTTGACGTTCGTATATTCCAGTTTATATGCACACGCACACGCTAAATAACAAAATTTGATAAAACGCAAAACATGTTTATAAAGAGTGTGCGAAATTGAACTGCTCCAAACTCCGCGCCCGCCCCCTCAGTCTGCTGCGCTTTGATTATGCGAATTATCAGAAACACACAAAAAAATGCCATTAACAATGGCAGAAGTTGTCGCTTTGTATAAACGATATATACATATAGTATCTGTGTTTATTTGTATAACAATTTGGAGTTGAATATTCGAGTGCCAAATTCAAGGTTAGGCCTGTGATTTGTTTTGCTTTTGGCCCTCAAAGAATTTCAGAAACTAGCGCAAGAGACTTTTGCTTCGCTGCTGACTTTTAGTGTTTGCTATTGAAAGTCTCAGCTTTCAGACACAGACACAGACACAGACACAGACTAGGCAGGACAGTTGACAATGAGACGAGGCTCTCAGGCGAGACATGTTGGCGACGCTGGTCAATTGAAGCCACGCCCTCTGCTTACGCCTTTAAGCCAAGTTGGGTGTCATATGGCGCACGCGGTTGCAAAAAGAAAAGCAGCAAACAAATGTACAAAAGCTAAACGAAGCGTGACGTTGTTGTTGAGTTTATAAAGTTAGTTAAAGTCGAGTACTCGTCGTTATATGGCATATGTCATAAACAATTTTATTTTTCTGAGCTATAAAAGAAAAATGAAGCGAACCAAAGACTTTCTCTGCCATATGACAACACACAAAAATTTTGTTATTAAATTGTTTCTTTTTTTTAAATATTTTTTATTTTGTTGCTGTAATTGCCGCGCACTACAATAAGCTGTTAATGATAGCAGCTAACTGTAGCCGGCAAAAGCTAGTCATCATGCTCAATATATATATACATGATCCGGCAAATGTCTGTGGGCAGGCCAATGAACGATCCGCCCTCAGCAGCTTAAGAAAATCGAAAAGAAGAAGCTGAAAAAACAACAAGCTGTCGTTTTTTTTTTTGCAGTATTTCGTTTTGCTCTTCTTTTTTTGTTTTGGTCTAAAACAACAGCAGACAGACGACGCTCTAAATAAACAGTGTACACTGGCCTGCCAGGTTGGACTTAATAAGAAATAGAGAACTTAATATGCATTTGATTTTGCTTGTAATAAATAACTTACAAAATTATTACACAAAGGCAACCAAAAAATTGTATTCAATGATTAGCATATAGTGTATATAAAATCAGCTGATATAAATTAGCTGTCAATGAAATTGATGACTCCATTATTGTAATTTGATTACTGATCACTTCACATTAAAATCAATTTCAAACTAAACTCAACTGTATCTCAACAATTGCCGCAGCAAATAAAATAATGAACAATTGAGAAATTATATCTTGAATTCTTCATCATTGTTGTGACAACATTTGAATAAATTAATTTATTTGAATCATGTTGCATAGTGTATGTGGCACGTAGTACATGCGCTGGCAATCGGTGGTGTGTGGCACAGTTCATGATTCCAATGACTTGGGACGACTTTCAACGCAGAGAGTTCTGAAGACGAAACGCGTTTCGGTTCGGTTTGAGTTGCGGTTGCTCAATCTTTGACTTTCAACTGAAAATGCAAAACGAAACGAAACTTTTGCGTGTTGCCGTTGCCGTTGCCGTTGACTGAGAAGCCGACGCCGAAAAAAAATCAAAATAATTGTTTATAGTTTACAACAGCAACAGCAGCAACGAAAAATAACAATAACATTAACAATTCCCGAGTTGTAACTTCAAAAAGCGCAGCGATACAGTTGGTCGCGTCTTCCTGCTTTGCTGTTGTTGCTGCTGCTGGCGTTGCCCAATACCCCAGAGCCCAACCTGCGTTCGTGACAGGCCCAGCTGGCCAGACCAGACGCCAAAAATCACAGAGCGCCGCTCCCCCCAGCCCCTGCTCCACAGCTGTGTATGCTTTGATTCATTAAACACGCTTGTGCCCCCGTCTCTTTCTCTTTTGCTCTCTAGAATTAGAAATCATGCCTCATAATGCGCACTAAGTCCATTGCAGGTGCAACAGCAACTGCAACATAAAATAGAAAACTCCAAAACATGCAAAGAGTGTGGAGAGCAGAGTGTAGAATGTAGAATGGCGAGAGAGAGAGAGAGAACCCGGAAGAGTTTGTTCCCCTTTCTCTCGCCCGCAGTCATAACTCTATGCACACACAGCTTTCAATTGCTGTCCCCTGCTGCAAACACACACGCACACACACACATGCATACAGACAGACAACAACTTGCAACTGCAACTCATTATAGCTGTGACGACTGCTCAGAGGAGTGGCTGCTGCCCCATGTGGCACGATGCGTTGCAATTGTAATTCGCAGCACAAATGTTTCGCTTCATTTGAGCCACAGGAAGTGCCGCACAGCTAGGAGTGTGCATTATGGGCGTGGCACGCCTACAGGCCAAGCCGCTGGGCAGCCTGTGTGCCACCTGTTCGACGTGAGAATTGCCAGCTTGGCTTCAAATTGCACTCAATTTGACTTTGAGAGCATCAATTAAAGCAATCGACACAAATAGCCAAAAACTAAAAAGAAACGAGCATCAAACCCCACACAACAGAACAGCAAAGCTTCCGTTCACTCCCCCTAACACAGCCTAGACAGAAAAAAATAAATTGCCATAAATGCGAGGCATGGAAATAAATTATTTCAATGCAACTACAGCAGCAACAACAACCAAAGCTATGGGCTGAGAGAAATTTATGCAAGTGAATGTATTCTTTATATACGAGCTAAACGAGTGCATAAATATATGTACGGGTTGCCCAACATATGGACACAGTATAAAGACAACAAGAAAATACACAAACAACACATAAAGTTGTACACACACACACACACACACACACACACGAGTGCAAACACATGTGTGTGCAGTCTTTAACATAATTGATTAATTTCAGTTCACAGAGCATTATCTGAACGAGGGCTTAAGCATTGTCCCAACTTTCAACCAACGACTTTTGCTTATCTAGAGCGCAGTGTGAAGAAAGCAAATTGACAGTGTACTTTATTTAAAATAAATATATTTTTTAAGTGCTGAAAAGATGGTAAAAGATTTATGCTTAGTTTTGTAAATATGCATTTCTTATCAATTAACGCTTAATGATGTTAGCTGTGCTTGACTATCGAATTTTAAAATGTATATTAATATTTTAAGCAAGCAGATTTTAGCGGCTTCATTAAATAAAACAATTTCAATTCTTAAAAGCAGAAGCTAAGAGTCTTTTATGTGCTGCTTAACTGAAGTATGAATAATAAGTTAGATTTGATTTTGGCAAATTAATAAAGATATAAATACAAATAGATTTGAAATGCTTTTAGTTCAATAATGTTTTGCTTCTTTCAATCAAATTTAAACGAAACAATTAGTGTTAAATGTTATAATAGTAAAGTTTATTATTGTTGCACTTAAGCAGACCAATTAAAAACTTAAAAATATTGTTAATCTTTTTATTTGGCACACTCAGTAACTTTTTCTTTAAGCCAACTTGGCTGTCCTTCAAACTTTCTTGCCAGCTATACAACAAATTGAAATTTTCTACGCTTTGTTCAAGCTCGTGGCTCTCGCATATGAACTGTAAGCTGATCTTTTACTACATCAGGCTATAAACTCTAAGCTCTCGCGGAGGCCAGAGACGGCTTTCGGCTTTCGACTGTCACTGTCAATGCCAGCTTACAGTTTTCCCGTTTCAGTTTTCGCATTTAACGCGCTTTTCTACACAAGAGCTCTTGCATTGTTGCTGTTGCTGTTGTTGTTGTAATTAAGTTAACTGCGTTTGGGGCTTTTATTTTTATTTTTGCGCTTTCAAGCGCTTTAATCGAATTGGAACCTCTGCCCACTCGCAGCTACAGTTGAACCCGACCCCAGTGGCAACGTTCATTGATTGAAGTTAATGCAGCATAACGAGGCAACAACTGTTCCCACTCCCACTCCCCCCTCCACCCTAACGTTGCATGAGCGACGTCCTTGTATGTGTGCAACGTCAGTTCCGGTTTATGCAAAACATTCTGCCTTGGCATAGAAATCAGCAAACGAAACAAGTTTCCAGGCAAAAATAAAAAAACAGCAGCAACCAAAGCATAAAAGAAAACACAGAACCAGCAGAAAAAATGAGATACAAAAGCGCAGCTCAGTCTTTCACTGTCAGGGGCATTCGGCCGATGCGATCAATGCGCGACAACTTTATTTATTCCCAGCTACAACTGAAGCTCGAGCTGCAGCTCCAGCAGATAAAACTTGCGCAGACAATTGAAGGGCTGGCTCTGAGTTCAATTCAATGTGCCGCCGACAGCCAGCAGATAGAGATAGAGATACAGATACAGATACTTTTTCATGCTTTGACAATTAAGCTGCAGCTGTATGTGTGTGTGTGTGTGTTTTTTGTTGAGGGCTTAATGTCTATGGAAATGGCAATGCTTTGCCTTGCTTGGCTTCCTCTTCTTCTTTTTCTTGTGTGTGCGACACTTGAGAGCCGCCTCTGCTTTTGCCTGAGCGTGCTTGAAGTGCCCTTCATTAGGCCGCCCAGACTAGTGCCTCTTGCTTGCCTCTGAAGCCGCCTCCTTGCCTGCTCTCGTCAAGACATTAAACAGGCTTTTAAACTGTTCTAGCCAAGGTCGTTTGCAGGATTTCTAAACTGGTTTGCTACATTTTCTGCTCTATACATTTTGTTGTCTAACTTCAATTGAATTCCCACCGTCGCAAACTTTATTAAGCAGCCCTCGCTGCTGTCAATTTTTGGGGATTTTATCGCTGCCCCATCGCTTACTTAAATAACAAGCAACTCACTAACGAAGCTTGTCTAATGCCAGCAACTATAACAAGTGCTATGGCAGCTAATTGCAACTGAGAATGATATGAATCTTTCACTTTGCCTTCAATACCAACTGCTGAGACAGACTTGCCATACAATTTGCATAATTGTAGCAAACTGTGTGTTTTAATTACAGCTACTTGGCTTCTATTTGCCACAATAAATTAATAACTATAAACAAAACCAGTTGATGCTCAATTAAGTTTCTAAAACTAATACATCTCTATATCATTATATTAGCCAAGTTAACTTAATCTAAGCGTAGTCAGTCCATATCGAGCTTATACTCATGCTAATTGCCAGCTACAAAGCCACATCAAATCATATAAAACCGTCAAATCCGTTTTGATATCTCTCTATTTCCTGATATATTGTTCTGCAAATTTGTTTTTGTGTCATAAACTTGTCAAACAAATACAATTAAACTATTGAATAAAAAGAAAATGTATATTTATATTTCTAAGCTTTAATGTGGTACAACATTTCTTTGTCATAAATTTTTCGCTGAGCTACAGCTTTTCAAAGTTGGAAACCAAAAAAAAACTAATAGGCAAAGCATCCTTTTTAGTCATAACTTTGTTAACAATCATCTGATTCTATAATGAGTTTCTGTTTTAAAAGTTGCTAAACCAACAAGCTTTGGTTGCTGATGTAGACAACAGTAAACCAATGGTTGCTGGCTATACATCAACAACC